>NC_057866.1:275410373-275710373 GCF_019393635.1 Dromiciops gliroides
CTTCCTTCCTTCCTTCCTTTCTTGTTGTTTTTATGGGGCAATGAAGGTTAAGTGACTTGCCCAGGGTCACACAGCTAGTAAGTGTCAAGTGTCTGAGGTCAAATTTGAACTCAGATCCTCCTGAATTCAGGGCCAGTGTTTGATCCACTGTGCCACCTAGCTGCCCCGGATTTTTCTTTACTGTCCATCAGGAGTTCTGTTAAGCCTAATTGACTTATGTGGTGTTCCTAGTACATGACATTTCATTTCCACCCACCATGCCTTTGCCCAGGCTGTCCTTTCTACCTTGAATGCACTGGCTCTTCAACTCTGCCTCACAGAATCTCTAGCTGTAATTACAGTAGTGCTCAGGACACTTCCTACAGTGGGCAGCTTGATCTCCCCAGTTTTCAGTGCTCCCCTTCCCACACACCCCATTGTATTTATTGTTTGCATACTGCATATTTTCCTCTGTACACATAGCTCCCAAGGGGAGGGGAGCGGGGAGGGGCTACTCCATCATTGGTGTTTAGCTCAGTGCCTGGTGTTGCATTGAATTGAATGTCCTATCTCTAAATCATAGAGAATTGGAAGGGAACCAAGAGCTGCTTCATTTTACATTTAAGATTCCATTAATTTACTGAGAAGGCGACTGAGGCCCAGGGAAGCTAGCCGGCTTAGCCAAGGTCACACAAGCGATAATAAGAAGAATTAGCATGCCATAAGGCTTCAAGGCTGATGAAGCTTTTGACATATGTCAGTTGATCTTCACAAAAAACCTGCAGGGGAGTTGATATTATTATCCCCATTCTACAGATGAGGAAAATAAGGCTTGAGAAGTTAAAGGACTGCCTAGGGTCATATTGCCAGCACATGCCTGAGGCAGAATGTGAACTCTGGTCTTCTAGACCACAAGCCCATACCCTATCCATTGTGCCACCCAGCCCTCTGTAGGTAGTAGGTGTTTAAAGTGAGATTTGATATTCTGTAGAGCAATCTGGAACTATGGCCGAGGGGCTATAAAACCCTGCATACCCCTTGACCTAGCAATACCACTACTAGGTTTGTATCCTCAAAGAGATTTTTTTTTAATTTTAATTCAAAATTGGGGTGATGCCCATCACTTGGGGAAAGGCTGAAAAAATCGTGAGATGAGATTAGGATGGAACACTATTGTTCTGTAAGAAATGATGAGCAGGATGCTATCAGGACTTATGAAAAATGCATTCCATCTACAGAGAAAGAACTAATGGTAGCTGAATACAGATGGAAGTATATTTTTTTTGTTAGTTCCTGTTTCTAAAGGTTTTTTTGGTCTTTTCTTTCATAACCTGACTAATATGGAAATGTTTTGCATGATTACACAGGTATAACTTATATTGAATTGCTTGAGTTCTTAAGGGGGGGCAGGAAGGAGGAAGAGAATTTGGAACACAAAGTTTTAAAAATCAATGTAGCTTGGGGGAAATTCTAAAAAATAAACAAACGAACAAAAAAATGAATGAATGAATAAAGAAAGAAAGAAAGAAAATAAATGTGAGATTTGAATCCAGGTCCTTTGAGCTGAGGGCCAGAGCTTTCTTCTGCACCACAATACAAGCTGACATTTCCATTACATCACCACTCAGCCACTCAAAGGAAAGTTGCCATCATCAACCGTTGTTCTCATTCAAGGTATTGCCAATCCCTTTGTATATGTTAGCTCAGCTGATCCTCATGAAAACTCTGTAAGGGAGGTATGCTGTTATTATTCCCATTTTCAGATGGTAAAACTGAGACTGGGAAAGTCAACATCACACAGCTAGTAAGGAAATGTGTGAATCAGGATTCATACATATGTCTTCCTGACCCTAAGTCTAATACTCTATCCAGTGTGCCACCAAATTAAAATAGAAATGTGGAGAACAAATTGTCATGTGGCCACTGACCACCTGGTATTTGATCACTCTAGAGATGAATCTGGATCCCCATGAAATCCAGATGTAGTTTCATAGCCTATGCATGGCCCTTGGCTAATTTCCATTACCACCTCTCCTTTCCAAATGGAATCTAGGTGTGTAGAAGATTTGTCTTCAAGGCTGCTTAGCTCCCCCAGATACCTCCCCCAGGATCCTTCTCATTGGTGCACCCATTGAGTAAAACAGTCGCACTAGGGTTACCCTGACGCCGGAGCAAGCCTGTTTCCACTGGAGCAAGTTCAGGCAAAGGACGGTGACACACCCAGATATAGGCAATAAAAGCATTACACCCGGGCCCCCAGATCACTCATGCGGTCAGGTTGGGGCAGAGCCCTGCACATGGGCATGACCTGGTGGTTACAACATGCTTGGCTGTCCAAAGCAGTTCTCATTACAAAATCTAAGGGGCAATGCACAGCCAAATCCCAGAAGCTGGAGTATAGGGGCGGGAGAGGGGAAGGAATGAATAAAACCCAAGTGTCACAACAAGCTGATTCGAAAGAGGAGAACTATGGGGAAAGGAGAGGGGCATGCAGACAAGTTGGGTGGAATGTGATTGCATAAGGTGGGATGAGAGAGAGAGCCACAGACCTTGTCACTTGACAGGCATGTGAACTGGAGGGGGAGCAAAGGCTGAACTGATCTGCCATCTCCTTTTTTTTATAAAATCCTCATGACTGATATTTATATCACATATAAAGCTTCCCAGCATTCTTTTTTCCCCCTGCATTGGATCCTTACATTGGTTCAGTGAGGTAGGCATTGAAGGCACTATATGCCCAATTTACCAGATAAGGGAACTGAGGGTCAGAGGTAAAGCTATCATGCCTTGGTCACACACACAGGTCCCTCCTAGCTCCAAGTCCAAGACTCTTCCCAGCTTACCATACTGTCTCTTTAAAAAGCCCCTTTCTGTTTAAACACCAACCTCTTCGTCAGGGCTTCTTAAGCTGGGGTTTGTGAATTTTTGTTTTTAATAAATATTGTATAACTATATTTTAATCTAATTTTTTTCTTTTGTTATCTTGTGTTTTATTTTCTGCATTTCTACACTTGCCAGTTATGTGACCACAGCCAGAAAGGGGCCAGAGGTTTCACCAGCTGGTGGTAGAGTGGATAGAGAGCACTGGCCTTGAGTCAGTGGCTTTATTGTTTTTTGTTTTGGTTTGTTTTGTTTTGGTTTCTTTGGTGGGGCAATGAAGGTTAAGTGACTTGCCCAAGGTCACACAGCTACTGAGTGTCAAGTGTCTGAGGCTAGATTTGAACTCAGGTCCTCCTGAATCCAGGGCCAGTGCTTGATCCACTGTGCCACCTAGCTGCCCCCAAGTCAGTGACTTTGAATCTGAGTTTGAATCTTGCTTCAAACACTTTCCAGCCGTGTATCTCTGGGAAAGTCATTTAAATTCTCAGCCTCAGTTTCCGCATCTAGGCCAGGGCTTTTCCATTCATGACTACTATTATCTTCACTCTACAGTTTAGGAATCTGAGGCAGTGGGGCAGGTAAGTGGTACAGTGGATAGAGTGCCAGCTGTGGAGTCAGAAGGACCTGAGTTCAAATCAGACCTCAGATACTTACTAGCTATGTGACCCTGGGCAAGTCACTTAACCCCAATTGCCTTTAAAAAATAAAACTGAGACAGACAGAGGTTCAGTGACTTGCTGAGAGTCACATAGCTCTAATAAGTATCTGAGGCTGGCTGAGCAGACTCCAGACCCAGTATACTATATATCTGATCTTAAACTTTTTCCACTCATGACCCCTTTTTGCCCAAGAAATTTTTACATGACGGCAGTGTATAGGTATATAAAATAGATTAGGGTTAGGGTTACATAACCTTTTACTGTTGTCAAATTTTTGTGACCCCCCATATTCAGTTACATGACCCCATATGGGGTCACAACCCACAGTTTAAGGAGCTTTGATCTATACAATGAGGATAATAAAAGTACCTACCTATCAGGGCTATTTTGAGGATAAAATGCAATAATATTTGAAAAATGTTTTTGCAAAACTGAGAGTGCTATAGAAATGTTTTTGTTATTATTATTATCATTATTACCTTTATCATTAATCAGACAGCAGAAAAAAGGGGTCTAGGACCCAAAGAAGATTAAGAAACCCTTCTGAGGAGTCTGTGATGATGAAAACCTCCACGGTTTTATTTAACAACCATGGAGCCCCTTCATAACCTCAAACCACATATGCCAATTTATCCAGTGAAATGACATGTGTAGAGTGCTCGGCAAACCTTAAAGTACTCTATGAATGCTAGCCACCAACATTGCCATCACCATTTCCCCTGCCACCACTGCCATTGTAACTAACACCACCATAGCCACCCCCCGCCAACATTGAAACCACCATCACTGCCATCACCTTTGCCACCATTACTGCTGTGGCTACTGATGCCATTGAGGCCACCAATGCCACCACCAATGCCACCATCACCATTGCCATTCCCATCTTCATTGCCATCATCACCTACCATAGGTAAATTAGGAGAGGAAGGCATAGCTTGCCTCTCAGATCTATGGAGAGGAGAATCATTCATGACCAAACAAGAGATAGAGAATATTATGAAATGCAATACAGATGACTTTGATTACATTAAATTAAAAAGGTTTTGTACAAACAGGAGCAATGCAGCCAAAATTAGAAGGGAAGTAGAAAACTGGGAAATAATTTTTACAGCCAGTGTTTCTGATAAAGGCCTCATTTCTAAAATATATAAGAAACCAAAATCAAATTTATAAGAATGCAAGTCATTCCTCAATTGAGAAATGGTCAAAGGCTAAGAACAGGCAGTTTTCAGATGAAGAAATCAAAGCTGTCTATTGCAATATGAAAAAAAAAATGCTCTAAATCACTATTGATTAGAGAAATGCAAATTAAAACAACTCTGAGGTACCACCTCACACCTATCAGATTGGCTAATATGACAAAAAAGGAAACTTATGTTGAAGAAGCTATGGAAAAAATTGGAACACTAATGCATTTTTGGTGGAGTTATGAACTGATCCAACCATTCTGGAGAGCAATTTGGAACTGTGCCCAAAGGGCTATGGGACTGTTTATATCCTTTGACCCAGTGGTACCACTGCTAGACCTGTATCCTGAAGAGATCGTAGAAAAGGGAAAAGGACCCAAATGTACAAAAATATTTATAACAGGTCTCTTTGTGGTGGCAAAGAATTGGAAATCATTGTCGTCATCCTCACCACTACCATCATCATGACTTCTATCATACTTCTAGTCACTTCTCCCTGATCCCAAAGGTTGGCTACAGAGTTGGTACTGTACCAAATATCTATGCATATACCAAGAGAGGGCACTGTTAGGGAACCTCAATCTTGGTCAAGGGTGAATTGGCATTCAGGGCCCTTCATAACCCAGCCTCCTCCTCCTTTTCCAGTCTTCTTACACCTGACTTCCCACCATGTACTCTTCAATCCAAAGACACTGGCCTCCTAGCTATTCCATGAACAAGACCTTAGATCATGTAGCCCTGGCCATGCTCTCTGTCCTCCATGTCTAGAATGCTCCCCCTCCTCACTCCAAACACTGACCTCCCTAGCTTCTATTAAGATTCAACTAAGGGGGGCGGGGCAGCTAGGTGGTGCAGTGGATAGAGCACCGGCCCTGGAGTCAGAAGGACCTGAGTTCAAATCTGGCCTCAGACACTTGACACTTACTAGCTGTGTGACCCTGGGCAAGTCACTTAACCCCAATTGCCTCACACACACACACAAAAGATTCAGCTAAAACCCCACCTTCTAAAGAAAGGCCATCCCAATCCCTCTTATTGCCAGTTCCTTCCCTCTGTTCATTATCTCCTGTTTATCCTGTATACAGGTTGTTTGTGTGTATTTGTTTGGGGGTTGTCTCCCCCATAAGAATGAAAGGTCCTTGGGTGCAGGGCCTGTCTTTTGTAACAATTGTCCCCATTTTACAGATTAGGAAACTGAGGCTTGTGAAGGTTGGGGGCCTTGCTCAGGGTAGCACAGCAAGTAAATGTCTAAGGCAGGATCTGGATTCAGGTCTTCTAGGTTAGAAGTCCCATGCGCTATCCCCTCAACAGGTAAGGATCCACTCCGAATCCCTTGACCTTTGACATGTATCACTGGAGCACATGTCCTGCCTATTATACCCAGATTATGCCCTATTATGAGATATACCCTATTGTACCCAGAAGGGAGGACCTTTGCCCTTTCCCAGGGCTTCCTCTGATCTCCCAGCCTTTAAGGCACTGCCTGAGCCAGAAACAAGATCCCTTCTGGGCCACAGAATTCTGATAAGTCAAGAAGGGAGGGCCTTTGCCCTTCCCCAGGGCTTCCTCTGATCTCCCAGCCTTCAAGGCACTGCCTGAGCCAGAAACAAGATCCCTTCTGGGCCACAGAATTCTGATAAGCCACCGACTACTCTTCCTTGTTCCTACTTTGATCAGAAGGCTGTTTGTCAGCTCTATGCTTTCACATTTCTGGTGTGTGTGTGTGTGTATAAGTATGTGTGTGTATGTGTGTGTATGTATGTATATGTGTGTATGAATACCTCAGTCTTTCCCAGATAATCAAATAATGCTGACAAGCCAAGAGCATCACTCAGAAAGGGGGACAGGGGAGGGGAGAGAGTGGGGATGAAACTGAGCCCCTGATCATGCTTCAGTACCCACGAAAGATTGCAGAAGCAACAGAATGTTGTCCTCTTAAGACACTGAGTCTCTCTTGAGTTCCATACAGCAATGACTTAGTCCTTTAGGATTTTTCTCGTCTGTTGACAGATTTTGTCTCTCAAATGGGAAACCATACACTGGGCCAAAGTTGTCAAACTATTTTCCACTCCAGCTGCTAAATCACATTACCAAATTATAGGTTTCCTGAAGGTTGGTTGTAGTTCACACACACTCTGTTTTCTTTTCTTTTTTGGTCTTACATGTAACACTAGTATGCCATAAACCAGTGGTGTTGTCTGCTAGGTCAACTCTGAAGTGCAAAGGATCCCAAGGTCAAAGGGTTTGTGTGTGTAAAGCACAGGAAGCATTTAATAAAGCAGCTAGGTAGTACCACGGTGCACAGAGCACTGGGCCTGGAGTCAAGAAGACATGAGTTCAAATTCAGCCTCAGATCCTCACTAGTTATGTGACCTTGGGCAAGTCACTTAACCTCTGTCTGCTTCAGTTTCCTTATCTCTGAAATGGGGATGATAATAATACTGCCTACCCTCTTGGGCTGTCATGAGAATAAAATAAAATAAAATAATAATTGTAAAACACATAGTAAGCTCTATATAAATGTTAGCTGTCACCATTGTCATTAATTGTTGATTTCAATTTGACTTGAATTATTGAATTGGCATCAGAAGAACCCTCATCTATCTGATTTCTGAGTTGGCCCTGTGTGCTTATTTATCCATTTTCAGAGTCACTTATAGAGATTAGAAACATGAACAAACATTTATCAAGTCAGGGAAGATTTTTTTTAAAATGTTTTTATTACTAATTTTTTTTATATCACCTATATTTCCCACCCTCTTCCTTCCTGGAGAGACATCCCTTATGACAAAGAAAAAGAGGAAGAAGAAAGAAAACATTCAGCAAAACTAAATATTACAGAAAAATTCTGAGGTCATATGCAGCATTCTTCACCCTTAAGTCCCTCTTACCTCTGCAAAGATGTGTGGGGAGGCATCTTTTCATCTTTTCTTTGGGGCCAAGAGTATTCTTTGTAATTTTCCCAATATTCAGTGTTAATTGATTTCTTGCTGTTGTTGCTTTCTCTACTAATGTTACTATAACGTATGTGAATATATATGTGTATATATACATGTACATATACATGTGTATATATAGATTCATGCATTTATGTGTGGATGCATACATATAATATGTTTATTTTTTCTGGTTCTACTTATTCCACTTTGTATCACTTTATATGTCTGCCCAAGCTTTTTTGGTAATCATCATATTCATTACTTTTTTTTATTTTGTTTTTGTTTTGGGGGGCAATAGGGTTAAGTGACTTGCCCAGGGTCACACAGCCAGCCAGTAAGTGTCAAGTGTCTGAGGTCACATTTGAACTCAGGTCCTCCTGAATCCAGGGCTGATGCTTTATCCACTGTGCCACCTAGCTGCCCCATATTCATTACTTTTTACAGTTTAGTGGCACTGAGGTATCACAGTTTGCTTAGCCATTACCCAGTTAATGCTCATTTACTTTGTTTCTAATTCTTTGTATTACAAAAAGTATAGCCATTTGTATATTCTGTGTGTGTGTATACATATCTGTGGCTTTTCTTTTTGTCATTGACCTTCATGATGCAAATGCCTGGCAGTGAAACCTCTGGATCAAATGGTATGGACACTTTAGTCCCTTTCTTTACATAATTCCAAATTAATTTCCAAAATGGTTGTATCAATTTGTAGTTTCACTAATAATGTATGAATGTGCCTTTCCACATCCCTTCAACATTAAATGTAACCACCTTTTTTCACATTTGCCCATTTTCTGGGTGTGATATGAATGCCCAGAGGTGTTTTGATCAAAATTCTCTTATTAATAGTGATTTGAATCATTCTTTCACATGATTATTAGTTTTTAATTCTTTTTATAAGTTTTTGTATCCCCTAACCATTTATCTACTGATGAATGTCTTTTAGTTTTACATATTTATTTTAATTATCAGACCCCTATGAGAAATATTTGATAGGGAGATTTTCCCCAATCACCCACTTCCCTTCTTATCCTAGCTGCATTATTTTTATTCATGTGAAATATTTTTGATCAGAGAAATCCCTTGAAGTACATAATTGTCTGTTTCTATGGAGATTAAAAATAGTCATAGATCCTCAGGTGATAAGGAGAAAAATACAACTGGGGTTCATTCAGTTCAATCCATTGCCTAAAGTAACCACCTTTAAAATCTCCAGCCATAATTTTTAAAAGAAACTCCAAAAAGGAAAACCCCCAAATTCCTTTAGTGAGTCCTACCATGGACTAAAGAAATGCCTTCTAAAAAGCTAACACATTGGATGGCAGAAAGAAGATCTAAAAATAACATAATGGGCAATAACTCTGGATTAAATCTTTTTTTTTTTTGCAGGGCAATGAAGGTTAAGTGACTTGCCCAGGGTCACACAGCTAGTAAGTGTCAAGTGTCTGAGGCTGGATTTGAACTCAGGTCCTCCTGAATCTAGGGCCAGTGCTCTATCCACTGCACCACCTAGCTGCCCCCTGGATTAAATCTAAGAAGATGAAACTTGATAGGAATAAGTTAAAATATTACATTGATTCAAAAAATCAGCTTTCAAGGTTAAGATGTAGAAATATGGCTAGGCAAGAGCCTATTTTTAAAAGTAGTCAGGGAAAAAAAAATTAAAAAAAAAAAAGGGGGCAGCTAGGTGGCACAGTGGATAGAGCACCGGCCCTGGAGTCAGGAATACCTGAGTTCAAATCCGGCCTCAGACACTTAACACTTACTAGCTGTGTGACCCTGGGCAAGTCACTTAACCCCAATTGCCTCACTAAAAAAAATAAATAAATAATAAAAAAAAAGTAGTCAGGGGCTTTAGTGGGTTTATAAGCTTAATATGAATCAGAAGGGTGACTTGACTGCCCTCATATGCCCATATCTATTATGCAATACTGGGTCTCTTCCCTCCCTATTAGACCCTAACCTCCAGATCAAGGAACATGGCCAATCTAAATTCTGTAGCTCCCTCTAGCATCTAGCACAGTGATCCATACACAGTAGATGCTTAAAAAACTATCTTGCCTTGGCTGTACCCAGTCACCATACCACCCAGTCTGCCTAACCCTGCTTCTTACAATGACCTTGCAATCTTCCTTTGGCCCTTTAACTAATGATCTTTCTAATCAAGTTATAGAAGGAGTGGAGAAAGCCAAGCAGCTGAAAACAGTCTGAACTTTCCAGAATGAGAGTTTTTCCATTGAAAGGGCTCCCTAGAAGTCTACCTCTGTATTCAAACTCCAAACTGCTCTTAACCTAGTTCAATATACCTGGTAAAATGCCTAGTTTTACTGGGTAGGAGAAATCTGTGTTGATACTTCATAAAGCAAGAGGTCTTAACCTGTTTTATGTCATAGAGTCCATTTGGCACTCTGGTAAAGACTGTGGAATACTATTCTTAAATGCATAAATTAAAATACATAAGATTACTAAAAACCCAATTCCATCAAAATGTAGCCATTTTTAAAAGTTCATTCACCCCAGCTTAAGGACTTTTGTCTTAAAGGAATAGTCCAAAAAAAACACTGGAGAAAAAGCAACAAGCTATTAGAATGAAGAGGAATCTGGGATAATTGATGACACACCACCACCACCCACAGGCTTTACAAACCAGCTATCAGTCTAAGAATAGACAGGCCAATACAGAAATAGCTAACTGTTTTGTTGAGTCTTAAGGAGACTTGAACCAGTGTAGGCATTTGAGTATGCCCACCTCCCTTCCTATATTCATCCCTGCAAGAGTTCATAGCATTTAGATCGGGATGAGACATCATATCATGCACTACCTAGGACCAGCCTGCTCTTTGATTTACACACGAGGAAGGTGAGGTCTAGGGATGTGGAAACTACTTGTCCAAGGTCAGAAAAATGAGATGGGGCAGCACGAGAACTCCAGAGTTCTGCCTCCATACCCAGGGCTCTGTCCAGTACACCTACTGTCTCAATCAATCAATTGGTTATTATTCAATTAATCAATCCATTAAACAATCATCCTGTTATGTGCCAGGCATTCTTCTAGGCATGGGGAGGGAGGAGAGGGAAAGATGCAGTGAGTAAAACAATGCCTAATTTCATGACATTTACTTGATCTTCCAATAAAACAGAAAGGTTTAGATGGTGGAGGGAATCATTTTTCCAAGATGCTTGGAAATTCTTGGGGAAGTGTAAGCTGCTTGATTCATGATATTTCATTGGTTCTTCTGACAGCACAACAAACTCAAAGAACACCCTTGGTGAGATTTGTCTAGTATGATGAGCCAGATGGTGATTACAAAGAATGGCAAAATTCCTCAGCTGACATTGCTTTCCATATTTATTTTTCTGATATGAAGTAAGTTCTGAATCCAGTCCCTCAAGATGATGTAGAATTCTCAAAGGCTCTGCCCACTACTTAGCACTGTGCCTGGCACATAGTATGCACTTAATACCTGATTGTTGACTGACTATGGGCTTTGAGGGTGAAATGGATAGAATGGGGTAGGAGGTCAGCCATTGAGGAATGACTCCTCACCAACAGGCTGGTCACCAGGTAATGGTTTTCCTTTCTCAGCCACAGCAATTCAAAAAGGACAATGTCCTAATAAACAGAGGAATTTCAATTTGTCTTAATAGAGAATTGTCCATTATGACAAAATTATAAGTTTTCTAAAGAATGAGAAAGGCCTTAAGTTTCCAGAGATACACGACGTGAAGGAATTGTTCAATAGAAATAGAAAGAAATTGTCATTACACACCTGGACTCCATGATCCTGAGAAAGGGGCACACCCATAAAGGAGGAGGGTGGAAGGAATGAGTCACCACCATCATTTACCAAGATCACTTCCCATTTCTCCTATATATAGCTTGTGTGTATCCTGTTATTTGCATGTTGACTCCCATTAGACTGGGAGCTTCATGAGAGCAGGGACTCTCAGTTTGTTGCTTTTCACTGGCCTTTCTTTGTATCCCCAGATGCTTAATAAGTGCTTATTGATGATGATGGTAAGGACAGTGAGGATGCTTTTTGGGGGGTGATTAGGGCACCCATATCCCAGTTTCAAGTATTCTGTTAAATAAAGACAAGAAACCAAAATTAGATTTTCTAGAATCCCTCTTTAATTCTCCAAAATGGCCTGGAGAATTTTTGGACAGCGGTATGGAAATATCAGGTGCATGGTGGGCAGTAGCATCAAGGCCAAAGTCAGACTGACAGCTGGAAGCCATTTCAGTTATAAACAGGTCCAACCCCTTTGTTTTCTAGATGGAGCAATTGGAGGTCTGAGGGGAGGAAGAATTGCCCTAGGTCACCAAGCCAGGAGGGGGCAGAGCCACTATCCACACTCTGGTTCCCTGATTCCAAACTCTCTCATCTTTCCTCCACCTTCACTGCCCCTTTAAGGGGGCTATGGAGCTTGATTTGGGTAAGCAACAGGGGAAAGAACAGTATTTAAATGGACCTGGAAAGAGGCAAGTAAAGAGAAACACACATATATGCAGAGGGTGGGGAGGGAGAGAGAAACAGAAAGTAGGACACAGATAGAGAGACAGAGAGATGGCCTGAGGTGGAGACAAAGCCAGAGACAGATGAAGAGAGTTAAGATGAAGATGAGAGGGAGAGTTTGTTTGTGTGTGTGTGTGTGTGTGTGTGTGTGTGTGTGTGTGTGTGTGTGTGTGTGTGTGTGTGAGAGAGAGAGAGAGAGAGAGAGAGACAGACAGACAGACAGAGAGACAGAGAGACAGAGAGAGAGATACAGAGAGAGAGAGAGATCTGACCATTAGGCACTTTCATATGTGTTCAATACAATAAATGCCTAGTAACTCATAGAAACTCAGTACTACAGAAGCCTGGAGAGGCCATAAGATCAGAGATTTGTAGCTGTCCATGTCCATCCATGTCCACTTGCTTAGGAGAAGAGAGAGAGGAGGAAGAAGCTGAGACCCAGAATGGGGAGATGCCTTGCCCAGATGTCCTCTGACTTCCAAACCCAGGGCTCTTTCTTAACCCAGAGTCCACCAATAGATTTCAGGGGGTCTGTTATTTTTTTAATTATATTAACTGCATTTCTTTTTCCCCTTAGAATTAACCCATTTATTAATAACTTACATTGTAAACCATAAAACATTTTCAGGCTTACAAAGCACATTTCCCACAACAACCCCGTGAGGTGGGCAGTGCTAGTATTATTTCTGGTTTGCAGATTAGGAAAATGAATCCCAGAGGGGCTCAGTGATTTTCCCAAGGGGTCACAGAACTAGAAAGTCTCACTGAACTCCAATCCTCTGACCACAAGCCTCTTCACACTTACAAATGCAATGTTTTACAATCACATAGGTGTAGTGTCTCCTAATTCTCTAATTGCTGTGTGTCCCCATTGCCCAAATTTTTTGTCACCTAGTATCCAACTTACTTTCGATAAGCCTCTCCAAACTGAGCCACATTGGTCCGTGGCCTAACTGTATTTCAATATGATGAATTTTCTTTGTGTTTCACTTTGTCTATTTAAAAAGATGATTCTGAAAAGGAGCCCATAAGTTTCGGCAGATGGTAGAACACAAAACTGTTAAGAGCCCCGCACTCTAGACACATTAACTGACAGGGCAGCCACGTACACCATCTAAGATCTGGTTAAGGCTGCTGGTCTTTCCTGACTTGCCCATTCACACACAGGCAGGCAGGCAGCACAGCCCCCATCTCCAGGTGCCTCAGTGCTCATTCATGCACACTGGGAGGAGGGCAGGAAGTCCTGTCTCCTGAGTGTGCTGGATCCCTGAGCAGAGGGCTTGGTTCAGCTCAGCAGGTGGTAGTTTGCTGATCCAATCACCTGTTTGCAGCTCTTCTCCCCACAAGTTTGGTTTGGGTTTAAGTGCTAGGCAGGAGTTCTCACCTTCAGCTGACAGTCTTCTCAGGGCATGAAGCACTGGAGCTATTGGCTGTCTGCTAACTGAAAAGCACTGATTGATTCATCTCAGAATAATTGCCCGCCTTACTCCTCACTTTGTTTAGGATGCCTGCTCATAGTGTGAAAGAGGGGAAGCAGAGGAAGCTGGAGTGCAATTCAACAAGCATTTGCAGAACATCTGCTATGTGCTAGGCACTGGGCTGGTGACACAAAGACAAAAATCTAATGGTCCCTGTCATCAAAGAGCTTACATTCTTAGGTACAAAGTGGTATTAAGAGAGAGGGAAATGAAGCAGTAACAACTGGAGAGGTGGAGAAAATCTGCTGGAGGATATGGCCCATAATTCAAATTTGGAAAGGAGCTGGGGATTACAAGAGGCAGAGGTAAGGAGGAAGAGCATCCTATGCATGAAAGGCAGCTGGCCATAGAGATAGGAGATGGAATGACTAGGAACACTCCTACCTTTGTAGCTTATCTAAGGTCTGAACCAAGGGGCCAATGACCTAAAAGCCATGAAACAAGCCGCCTATGGATTACACTAACCAAATGAAGAACTGATGTCCCTAGGAAACCAGGGATGACAAAGGACCAATGGAGGCAGGGGCTTTGGTCTGGAAGGCTGGGTCTTACCTCTCTGTAACACACCTGCACAGTAGCCACCTAATCGCTGCCACAATGCCTATGCTCAGGACTCAGTTCAGTCCTTACTCATCTCTTCTTCTCCTGCTCATCTCGTGTCCTTACATTTTGGTGGCCCATAATCCCTTTGGTGAGTGACCTGGTTTGGTCTTCAGATGACCCTTATTATCCTCCTGTTGCAAGCAATGTGAACACCTAACATTCATCTTGCACATGAGAACCCTAATGCCATTCCAGCCACCCACTATGTTCTTCCTTCATTACTAGTAAGGGCTGACCCTACGCTAGGGGGCACAAATGGTTTGTGCTTCATGACATTTTTCCTACCGTGTTTGTTCTTTACAACTTTCTTCCCTTCTGCATGACCTTCTATCTCCCAGAGAAATCCATACCTGAACAGGAACAGTGCTAAAGGCTACTAAGAGGTTGGGAAGGGTGAAGATCGAGAAAGACCTTTGACTTTGACATTGAAGGAGTCACTAATAACTTCGGAGATATCACGTTTCAGTTGCACAGTGAGGTAGGAAGTCAGTGTAGAGGGTTAAGAGAGGAGAGACAGCGAAGGCACCTCTTACAGAGCGTCTTTTCAAAGAGTTTATCCACAAAAAGGAGGATTGATATGAGATGTTATCTAGTTGGGATGAATAGATTAAGGAAGGGTTTTTGAGGATGGGAGAGACACATGTATGTTTGTAGGCAGTAAGGAAGCAGCCAGCAGACAGAAGGAAATTGAAGATAAGTGAGAGAGTCGGCATGATAAAAGAGGAAGCCTGCCAGAGAAGAGGGGAGAAAAAGGGACCACACATGCATGTAGAGGGGTCTACCTTGGCAAGGAGAAGAGCGACCTCTTCATGTGAGACAAGAATGAAGGAAGAGATACTGGGAGAAGGCATCGGAGTGATGAGATGAGGATGGGAAAAGAGGGAGCTCTTGAAATATGAGACAAGGTAGGTTAAAGCAAGGTTACGAAGGATGTTAGATGTCAAGCCAAGGAGTTTGTGTTGTATCATTGAGGCAATGGGGACTCATTGATGATTCTTAAGCAGAGAAGTGACATCTTCAGCTCTGGGTTTTAGGAAGGAGATCAGCTCCTGAGGGTAGGTGTTATATTTTGTCCACACTTTCTATCTCTCCTGGTACAAATCCAGTACTCTGTACACAATACACCTATTCCATCGCCCAGGATCGTCCTTCATCTTTCCTCTTCTCCCCACCCAGGCTCCATTTCTTATAGTGCCCCACTTTGGGAAGTAGGCAGAGGGGAAGCTTTAAGTGTAGGTATGAAGGAGTGGGTCCCACATGTACAGAGAGGAGTCCTCTTGTTGGGAGGGGAGGCAGAAAAGACATCTCTAGCTTCTTTTCCCCCACCCTTCTCCAAGGAAGACTTTATTTTCTTCCAGGAGAGGAAGTGGGAGGTTGGGGTCAGAGACCACCATTCGGCTTTCCTCAGAGAGAGGGGATACTGGGTTAGAAGCATATCCATCTGCTTCCCTAAATATTGTCAATCTGGGACATATGATTGGGTTCCCTCTAACTTTTTGTATGTGGGGCAATGAGGGTTAAGTGACTTGCCCAGGGCCACACAGCTAATAAGTGTCAAGTATCTGATGTCGGATTTGAACTCAGGTCCTCCTGAATCCAGGGCCAGTGCTTTATCCACTGTGCCACCTAGCTGCCCACCCCCTCTAACTTTTGATCACTTTGTCATTTCTTAAGAGAAGAGAAAACCCAAGTTCTTCCTTCAGCAGCCTGAAGTAGGATTGTCATCTTCCATTTTCTCTCTTGATTAGAAGCCAGCTGTGCCAAAGTATCTTAATGCTTGAAAAAGACTCAAAGCTTGAGTCTCCAGTAGAGGTACTCCCACAGAGTCCCCAAAGAAGACTGGAGGGTACAAAAGTGGGGCTCAAAGGGAACTCTCACTTGGAGAGTCTTGAAAGGGATTCACCAAAGCTGCCCACCTCTCATGTAGGGCAGGGCTTTCATTTCTACTAATAAGGAGAAAGCCCCATATCAATGGGCTTTGGGACAGGGGTTACAGAAGTAATGCACAAGGAGTTATCAATGACTCATAGACAGAAGAAGATAGAAGAAGTGATGCAATGATGATTATAAGATTTAGGATTAAATCCAGATTGCCCTAAAAGGTCACAAGTTCTTCCTTCTCCCTGTAACCTATTAGTTGTTGTTCAGTCATGTCTGATTCTTCCTGACCCCATGGACCATAGCATCCCTCTATCCTCTATTCTCTCTCAAAGTCTGTCCAAGTTCATGTTCATCGTTTCCATGACACTGGATGTCCATCTGTCAGGTATATTGTAATTTTTTTTACTTGTCTATTTAGAATTTTATTTTTCTCTCAAATTGCATGTAAATACAAGTTTTGACATTAAATTTTGTTTTGTTTTTGTTTTTGCTTTTGTTTTGTTGCAGGGCAATGAGGGTTAAGTGACTTGCCCAGGGTCACACAGCTAGTGTCAAGTGTCTGAGGCCGGATTTGAACTCAGGTCCTCCTGAATCCAGGGCTAGTGCTTTATCCACTGTGCCACCTAGCTGCCTCTGACATCAATTAAAAAAAAAAAAACTTCCAAATTCTCTTCCTTCCCCCCACTCTAAGGACTAAAGCAATTCAATATAAGCTATACATGAACAGTAATGCAAAATATTTCCACATTAGCCAGGTTGTGAAAGAAAACACACAAAAACAAAACTTCAGAAAAAAGAACTAACCAAAAAATTATGCTTCATTCTGTATTCAGACACCATCAGTTCTCTCTCTGTAGATGGGCTGCATTTTTCATAAGACCTTCAGAGTTGTCTTGGATCATTGCATTGGTGAAAATAAACAAGTCATTCATAGCAGATCATCTTACAGTACTGCTGTTATTTTGTATACAGTACATTTCACTTTGCATCAGGTCATGCAGGTCTTTCCGAGTTTTTTTGATAGCATCCTGCTCATCATTTTTTTATGGTAAACTACATTTATATTGTATTTTAAAGAGAGATTTCCTTACAATAAACCCATGAGGTTGATTCTTGCAATAACAGTAATAGATAACATTTATGTAGTACCTTATACCTGTCAGGTATATTGTAAAAGGACTTCCAATTCCAATGGGGGTGTGCAAGTTCTTGGTGCTTCTAAGGTGATGTGATGTGAGGAGAGGTGTAGTTACTACTCTCCTGGTCTGCACTCTGGTATTTTACCCAGGAAGGACCCCCAGTTACCTGCATACACAAGTACTGGCCCTTTCTTGGCCTGTAATCAGAACCCCCATTCTATTGTGACTGAGCCCCACTGTTCTTCTCTACCCTGGAACTGTAACCCAGAACTGCATATGTGCAAGAGAGTTGCTGATCAGCACAAGCTGAACTCAGAGTCAGCAAAGGGACTCTGTAATCATTTTCTGAGCCATTTCCAAAGCCCTCACTGTCTCTGAACTGAGAGTTTGTGCAGCTGCTGGAGTGACAGCTGTTGGCACCACTGCAGGTGTGAATTCCAGTGAGACCTCCACCCTGGTGTTACAGACTTCTCCTGCCTACCTCTTAAGTTTTCTTAAGCCAGGAAGGTATCTCACCCCAACTTTTTATGGGCTCTGCAGCTCCAAAATTTGATTTGAGGCATTATTTTAAAGTTACTCAGAGTAATGTTGGGAGAGTTCATCTAGATGTCTGCCCCAATCTACCATCTTGGCTCCCAGGAAATCAAATTCTAATATAACCCCAACCAGCCTCCTCCAGATATCGTAAGGACCAGCCTTGGCAAGCTATGATGTGCCCTTGCAATGTGGCTCCCAGTACTACTAGAGATCTGCCCAGTGAAGCTTAATTTTCTTGGGCCACACAGGGTTGAACACTGAAAATGATACCCAAGCTCAACATGCCCAGGCTCCATCCCTTCTGGAGGATCTCCATTTCCAAATTCTCTTGATGCTGCAAGTATTTTCAATCTGCTTGGGTTGGAGAATAGGCAATGAGTAAGCAGACACAATATACAGGGTTGAGGAGAGGGGGCAAGAAGGTTGGGGAAGCCAATTAAAAACATTGCCCAAGTGAGGGCATGTCTGTCAGTCAGTCAGCAGCCAGTAAACAAGCATTTACGAAACACCTACTATGTGCCAGGCATTGACCTAAGTGCTGTAGACACAAGGAAAAAGAAAACACAGTCCCTACTCTCATAGTTTGATGAGAGAGACAATGAGCAAACTAGAGAGAGCAAAAGAGAGTGAGAAAGAAAGATGTAGATATAGATATCTATCTAAAGGATGCTATCCATCCATCTATCTATCTATCTATCTACCTATATAGCTATATCTATCTAGATCTAGATAGATAAGGATAGGGTTGGGAGAACAGGATATATCTGGTAAAAAAAATGACTAATTTCTATCACCTAAGCAGTTGTGCAACATGGTGAGGTCCGTGGTATATTGTCTTGCTTTGCTCAATGATTATTCCTCCCTTCCTTCCTCCCTCCCTTCCTTTCTTCTTTCCTTCCTTCCTTCCTTCCTTCCTTCCTTCCTTCCTTCCTTCCTTCCTTCCTTCCTTCCTTCCTTCCCTCCTTCCTTCCTTCCTTCCTTCCTTCCTTCCTTCCTTCCTTCCTTCCTTCCTTCCTTCCTTCCTTCCTTCCTTCCTTCCTTCCCTCCTTCCTTCCTTCCTACATTAAAGTGCATACCAAATGCTTAGGAAGGTGCCACAGAAAAAGCCTTGGATTTGGACCACAAGGATCTGGGTTCAGAATCTACTTCTGCTGTTTTTTGACTACGAGACCTTGGGCAAATCCATTCTCCAAATCTGGGGTCCATTTTTTTTTCTTGGGGCCATGAGGGTTAAGTGATTTGCCCAGGGTCACACAGCTAGTAAGTGTCAAGTGCCTGATGCCAGATTTGAACTCAGGTCTTCCTGCATCCAGGACCGGTGCTTTATCCTCTGCACCACCTAGCTGCCCCCACATGTTCTTTCTCTATAAAATCAGGAAACAGGGGGCAGGAGTGCTTTGATCTCTGGTGCCTCTCACCCTATGATTTTTTCAATGGTCACCATTTTGCCTGCAATTTCCTGGAGAAAAGCCAGAGATGTCACTGTTCCCACCCCTTCAACTCCATGCTCATCCCCTCATTTCCAGGGCTGGTGCTAGAAGCATCTCACACCCAGAGCTCCTCATGGTGTTCCCATAAGCCTCTGCAGGGGCACTACCTAGCTGCCAGTAACTGCCCCATTCCAGAGCTGGCAACTTCCAGCTGCTCCTGCTGACTGACGATGTTGATGCAAGAGGCACAAACCCTCCCATTATTGGCCTCTTCCCGGCCTCGCTGCTTTCTTGGCACTCTCTGTTTGCTGAGCCTCCTTGCCCCACTGCACTCCCAGCCTCAGAACACTAAACAGGCTCTCCTGTCTTCCAATTCTCTCGCCTTGTGGTTGCCAAGAGGAAATGTCACCGATCACCTTTCCGGTGCACTCTCTGTCCCCAGAAGGCAAGCTGGGGCCAAGGAGGAGGAAACTTTCCTTTGGGGAAAACAGGCTCTTAAGGAAAAGCCAAGTGGAGTCCAGGTGCCCCAAGAGAATTTAGACCATATCAGGTATGCTGCTGTTTTCTGGGTGTGCAGGGACCCTATCTGACAGCACTGTAACATTAGCAAATGGCATTCCAGGTGCCATCTAATTTGAAATTCAGCACAGAACTTGTGAGGTGGGCAATACCAAGAGAACTATCCCCATTTCCCAGAGGAGGAATGTCCTAAAGGGAAACTCTTACCCCATAGAATCTCTTTCCTTTGTCTGGAGAGGTAAGGATGATTCCTTGGAGAGTTAACAGGAAGGGCCCCCTTTCCCCACCAGGCCAGTCCAGGATCCATGGCCTTCTGGCTCTGGGATGGAGCTGCCTCCTGTCAAAGGTTTCTTTTCTTTGGTCCAGACCCTTATGTGATCTTGAAAGGCATCTGACATCATCCCCCATCCCACACAGCTGGTTATTGAGTACAGAGCAATCTTGGCAGACTTGAAGGGAAGAGTCCCCCACAGAGAGAGAAACTTCTAGAAAGAAAAGAGCCCACCTGGCATTGATCATGAGGTACTCTGGGGAGGCACCATGAAAAATAACTAATGAGCAGCCCTGTTGCCAACGTCCCAAGAGGACTTGAAGATGAGCTTCTCCACTGTTCCTCGTGTTCCCTTTTCTGTGTGGTAATAAAACCACTTCTTCCATACCTCATTTATAGTGGATTTCTCTTTTACTTACTGCCCTAGGCTAAGGAGATCCCCTTGGATTAGAGCCCAAAATGTGATTATTTCTCAGGAATCCAAGGTGGCAATGGAACCAGAGCTCTGGGGAGCCTAGTTCCTTTAACTGAGGAAACAGACAATCCCAGAACAATGAATTCAGGGCAAAGCCTGAGATCAGGTCCAGGACAGGAATCAGTGAGGTCTCTAGTCCCTGTGGCCTCAAGTTAGGCCCCTGGCTAGCGACACATCTGGCAGGTGGTCCATGAAGATGATATGGAAAGATAGGGGACGATAACCATGGAGGGGTGGTCATCTGCACCAGTGGGTCCACCTAGAGGAGTTCAGGTGTCCTCTTGTTGCTGCTCCTGTTGCTGTTATTGTTCAGTCATTTTTTCAGTTGTGTCCAACTATCTATGACCCTATTTGGAGTCTTCTTGGCTGAGATACTGGAGTGGTTTGCAATTTTCTTCTCCAGCTGATTTTACAGATAAACAACTGAGGCAAACAAGGTAAAGTGGGTTGCCCAGGGTCACACAGTTAGTGTCAGAGGCTGTATTTTAACTCAGGAAGAAGAGTCTTCCTGATTCTGAGCCCAACACTCTATCCACTGTACCACCTAGCTGCTCCTGAGTCCAATATGAGTCCATGGGTATATAAAAGTAAACGTGTGTATGTCCAACCCTCTACAACATATCCCAGAGGCCTCAGAGAGGCTGGGTGTGCAGGGTAGTACTTGAAGTTTCTGTTTTTCTGTTTTTGTAATTTTCCCCTAGGGACCACTGCTAGGTTGGGCTAGGCTGGATGCTTCTCTGCTCACGCCTGCTGACTTCCCCATTTGTTGTTGTTTGCCCTTTATTCTCAAAGAGGACCATGACATCAGAGTGATATTATGACTTGCAGTGAATTGGATTTAAATGAGGAAGGGCTGTGCAAGGTCACCAACCTCCCTCCCTCTCTCCTCCAGAGCCATCTGGGGCCAGGGGTAATATATAGACCGGGATGACTAGAGATGGCCCCGGATGTTCAAGGTAATTGGGGCTAAGTGACTTGCTAAGTGTCTGAGGTGATATTTGAACTCAGGTCTTCTTGACTCCAAGGCCAGTGCTCTACCCACTGTGCCACCTAGCTGCCCCTACTTCCCCACTAGTGGAATGGGAAGTATCTGTACCCCAGGTTGAGGCCATTCAGGGAAGACAAACAGACCTTCTTCCTGGCTGCTTCTGACTTTCTCCTTCCTTTTGAACGATGAGCCTTCGCTTTTCCCCTTTTGTATTCCATGACTTTCTTGAATGTCAGTTAGTCCTTCCCACTTCTTGCTCTCATATGCTGAAGTGACATCTTCAGCAATGGTCTCATGGCCAACTTGAACTCTAGGGCTGCATCATAATCAGCAGACAGAGTCAACCAAAACCAAGGGAGGCCCCCACCCTAAACCATAATCCACCAAGAGTTCAATTTACTCCCATCAATAACAAAGTGTAATCATTACATTGGAGGTGTGTTTACACCTCAATTGGGTGTCTTAATTTCCACTGAATGGCAGCCAGACCCTGAGCTCATGCTGAACACTAGGCCTTTTGTTGGGCTTAATTAGTGATGGGAAGCCAAGAGTGGCTCTTTGGAAAATGCCAATGAGGAACTCCATCAAGTTAAACACACTCTCTGGACTAAATGAGAACTTGGATAGTCCCCCTTCCTCAGATTTATGGTCAATTGCATGCCATATTACGTGGTAGCAAGGAATTGGAAGTTGAGGGGGTGCCCATCAATTGGGGAATGGCTGGACAAGTTGTGGTATATGAATACAATGGAATACTATTGTGCTGTAAGAAATGATGAGCAGGAAGAGTTCAGAGAAACCTGGAGGGTCTTACGTGAGCTGATGATGAGTGAGATGAGCAGAACCAGAAGAACATTGTACACAGTATCATCAACATTGAGTGTTGACCTACTGTGATGGACTATATTCTTCTCACCAATGCAATGGTACAGAAGAGTTCCAGGGAACTCATGATAGAAGAGGATCTCCAAATCCAAGAAAAAAAAAGAAAGAAAGAACTGTGGAGTATAGATGCTGATTGAACCATATTATTTCTTTTGTTTTGGGTGCTGTTGGGTTTTTTTTTCTTCCTATTTTGAGGTTTTGCATCACTGCTCTGATTCTTTCTCTTGTAACAGGATTAATGCAGAAATAGGATTAATGTTATTATGTGTATATATATGTGTGTGTGTGTATATATATATATATGTATATGTATATGTATAGAGATATATAGATGTAACCTATATCAGATTACCTGCTGTCTAGGGGAGGGGGGAGGGAGGGGTGGGAGGGAGAAAAATCTGAAATTGTAAAGCATGTATAAACAAAAGTTGAGAACTATCTTTACATGTAATGGAAAAAATAAAATACCTCATACATAAAAAAAAAATAAAGTAAGACAAAGATGAAAAAAAAAATTGCATGCCATACACCAACATGTCTTCCTCCTCCTAACAATCGATCCCATCCCTTTGGAGGAGCAAGAGGAGACAGTGGAAAGAGCAGCAGGCTTCAGCACACCTGGGGCTGAGTCCTGGCTTGTTCATCAGTCAATGAGCAGAGTTGTTGCTTCCTGTGTCAGCCACACTGCTAAGTACAATGGGTAAAGAAGGGCAAAGACATGACCTCTGCATTCAGGGAGCTCACACCAATTAGAATCCACCTTGCTGCTGGTGACCTTGGGCAAATTCCTTCTTCTCCTTGACCGTAAGCTCCCTCTTCAGTAAAATGGAGGAACTGGATTAAATGACATCTCAAGTCCCTTCCAGATCAAAATACCTCGACCCTGTGCTTCTGATGATCCCTGTTATATTTGACCCCTTCCTTCTTCAGCCTCCAGCAACTTTTGTTAGCAAAATGACAATGGCAACAAACACAATAAGAACAATTAAATAACAACTTAAGGTTTGCAAAGTGCTTTGCATGTCGACTCATGTAATCTTCACCATAATCTTAGGATATAGCTACTCTCATTATCCCCATTTTACAGATGAGGGAACTGAGGCAGATAGAAGTGAAGTGATTGGCCCATAATCACAGCTGCTAAGTGTCTGAAGCAGGATTCAAACTCAGGTCATAGTTCCTCCAATTCCAACACTCTATCCACTGTCTCACCTAAATGCCTAATATTGATACATCAGTTTCTAGTTGGGGTACCAGCTTTAGTGACCATCCATCACAAAGTGGGAGACAGCAAAGCTATGATAGCCAGGTAGACTTCAAAAAGTCATCCTGAGCAATTCCAGGAGAAATTCAGTGGAAGAGAAACAGAAATGGTGAGGATTAAGGAACCGGAAGAAGTCTCTCGAAAGATTTCTTCCAGTGTTCTCTGGAATATAGGGCTGTGATAATTGGTGGCTCTCAAGTTCCCATTGGCCCCTCTGACATGGCTGGATCAGTGCTAACCTGACGAATCTGTACTTGATTTGTTTTAACTGCTCCTTGGATCACATGCTTTGTTTAAGCCTTCCTGCGTCATGGAAACCACTTCTTTTCCCTTTTTTTGGTCACCTGGAGGCAGGAATGTTGTGGCATTCTTGAGCAACAGTGGACCGGAAACTAGGAAGAGAGCCTCAGCATGTACATGACTGATGTACTTAGTCATCATCCCAAACGGAGGGATGTTGTGATTCAGGTGTTGGCCCGGCTGCTAGTGATGCAAACAACAGGAACAGAATTGTTTAAAAATCTCCATAGCGTAGAAAGAAACGAATGAGACAAAAGACTATTCTGGCCCCAAACCCACTGACTTGTGTCCATTTCATGTAGTGCTGGATCCATTCTGCTCTTTCCCTTCTTTGTACTAGTGTCTCCATCATCCCCAAGAGCACAGAGAGCTTCCCATCTCTCTTTAAATTCTCCAGAGGAGAAAACTCCACAGCCATTTGGGTGTAGTAGAAAGAACACTGATTGTAACTACAGACAAAGGTTCAAGATCTAGCCATCTTGGTCACTACTAGGCCTCAGGCAAGTTTTTAACCTGCTTTGGTCTGTTTCTGGATTCGGTGGACAGTGGGGTGGATTGGATCATCCTGGGCTTCCTTCTCATTTTGATAGTCCATGGTCTGCTGTCCCTCTTAGATGATACTATGTGCCAATGACTGTTAATCTTACATTGTTGCAGTGTTTTCTGAATAAGGTAAAGACATTCCTGGGAATCAGTGGGCCAATGAGACATGGCCAATGGTCCCTAATTCCCAAGAGTAAAAGCAATATGATCCAGGGAGAGGGGCAATGGAGGCAGATCCTAGAGACCCAGCTGGGAGTTGTAGACTCAACACTTACTACCTATGTGATCTTGGACAAGCCAGTCTATCTTTCTCAGTCTCAACTTCCTCATCTGTAAAATGGGAGGGGGGAAGACTTTATGCCCTGACAACAATAACAAGTATTTAGCATTTATCAAGCATTTTAGGACTGGCAAAGTGCTTTAGGATCATCATCTCGTTCAGTCCCCATGACAACCCTGGGAAGCTGAGGAAGGTTCAGTGACTTGCCCAGGGCCCCACAGCTATTACATGACTGTGGGAATGTGTAAAGCCAGTTCTTAGTGACTCCAGGCCTAGAGGTCTTCCTAGCACTACTTACCCCATTGGGGTTTTGTGAGGAAGGAGACATGACAATGTTACAAGAATGTATTATGCAAATAGGAGGACTGTAGGTGGAAAGTACTTGGCCAGGCCACAAGCTCCCAGATTATTGCTGTGGTGAGGATGAAGGAATTTCTGAGAGTCATTCACAGACTGGGGCCTCATAAAGTCTACAGAGGAACTTGGGTAAGCTCCCCTGAGACAACAGAAAGGAGCAATAACTTTGAAGCTTGGTAATCCTGAGGCCCACAAAGTTGGCCATTTACCCAAAGTCTTAGCCCAAGGGAGTCACTGAGGAAATATCACTATTATACTTCTGGGCTCAGCTAAAGCTGCAGCCTCTCTGATGTGGTCACTCCCTCTGATGAAGCAAATCGTGACCCACCTTTGCCAGGTCGTCCTAAGAGACTTCTAGTCCTACTAGAAAGCCTCCACAAGAGGAGCAGCCTCCCTCAAGTTTCCTTGAAGTCAATGACTGTTCAGGAATTACTCTTCTAGTCCAACAATGGCCATGGCATTGCATTATAGACCTCTTCCTCTTGTAAACACTAAGCCCAAGGAATGGGGGGAAATGGATGCCAATTATTTCTCCACGGAACTTCTAGGACCCACCTTGGGGTCATGCTATTGGGATTGGTGAGAGCCACAGTGACCTGCTGTGCTTCACCCCCATCTTCCTGTGGGAACACCTCTCTCCCACACACATCCTCTTTCCAACTCCTGCTCTAGGAAGAATAATCAAATCAACACTACTATTTACCCAGAAAGAATGTGATGACCTACTTCTCTATGGGTCTACTTACCATCTCTGTGACTTCCCAGACTAAAAGTTCTTCCCTGACCATCATTCTCCCATCTATGTTACCTTTTCCTTTAGAATACTTGCTTCTATTTAGAATAATAATAATAATAAATACCCTTGTTAAGCCCTTAATAAAAAACTCTTTCTTTTGTTCGCTCACTCATTCATTCATCTTTTCTGGCATTCCTGATGCATGGTCTAAATGTCTGTCTGAGAACTGTCTTTTTCTTTGCTGTTTTCTCCCATCCACATCTGCTGGGAAGCTGGGATAAGCTGATGGTCTGACAGGCAGGGTGGATTTTCTCTGGAGAAAAGCTGGGTGATAAGAACGCACCCTTTAGCTGTGCTTTCCGTCTGGTTGCCAGTGATGCTTCTGCCCACAAACGCTCACAACCAGCAGACCTGAGCTACAAAAACCAGGGGACATTTCCATGGAGCAGAGCAAAGAGCCAGATTCGGAGCTAGAGGCCCTGTGTTCTAAACCTGGCTTTGCGACCCACCAATTGTGTGATGTTGAGTCACTTTGCTCCTTGGGTTCAGCTGGAAAGTGATGGGATCTGTTTCGATGATGGGTCAGGCCCGATCTGAATCCAATCCCATGATCTCAATTTGAAGACTGCCTAGTTCATATTTAGGAGCCAGGAGGGGGAAGGGAGGTGAGGGAAGCCCACTGAAGAAAGGAACTATTCTCTACTAATAGTGCGGAAGAACATGCAGTCACCATTCCAAGGTAGCTGTTAAAGACACCCACCACACATGCAGAGCAAGTCATCAGAGAATGACCAATCCAATGGAAACTATGCAAGTGACCATTCCTGATGCCTGATGGATTTTTAATATGTCTAGAGTATGACTTTGGAGAGACAACTAAAATCATCACTCAGGACCCTGGAACCTCAGAGAACAAATTGGACAAATCAAAGAGAATTACAACAAAATTACAAATCTATCTGAGCAACTGTTTTGATGTCAACAGTCCTCTATGGAGAAGGGAAGAATCTAATCAATCCAATGCAACCAGCATTCATTAAGCACCTACTATGTCCAAGGCCCTGGGCAAACAAAGGCAAGCCCAAAAGTAGTCCCTGCCTACAAAGAGCTTATGTTCCTCTATTGGGGGAAATATAACAGAGACTCAGCTATCTATGGATGGATGAGGTAACACAAGGAGGGAGGGCACAGTCACAGGCCTGGGATTAAGACACACTTTCCCCAGAAGATGAGTGGGGTTTTGAAATCAGGAGGCCCAGGCATCCCACTCAATGTTGTTTAAACAAGTCATCTGGGTGTGCTCTGCATCCTAAGCAGGAAAGCAAGTGGCATCTTCCAAACAGCCCACCTGCATCACGGCCTTCCAGCCAGACGCCCCTCCCTACTCCACATCAAAGAGAGGTAGAGATTATTGGTGTTGACAGCAGAAAGGAAACACAAGCGGGGAAGGTACAGGAGAAAGCAGAGAGTGAGAAGGATTTTAAACTGAAAGTGCCCTTTGTGATGCTTGAACATTTAAGCTGGGAGGAAACTGAGGACTGGGCAGTGATCTCTCCAGAAGCACACAGGTAGCCCGTGGCAGAGCAGAAACCAGGACCTTGGCTCCTGGCTCGAGTCTCCTGGTCTTTCTGCCACACTTACACATGACCTGTCATGGAGCCTCCATACCAGACTCCCCCACACCCCATGTACTGGGTAACCTAAGAGGCCTGGGAGGGAACTCCCAGAACCCCTTGCCCCAGCTGCCACCTGGCGGCCTGTCCTGTCTCACCTGTGTGGAATGCAGGGTGGAGGGCGAGAAGGAATGAGTGAACCATTGGGACTTTCGGTTGGCCACCCGTGCCCCTTTTCTTTGTGCTTGTAAACATGCCCACAGGCTATTGAACGCGGGACACACCCAGGCCAGGAAGTAGAACTGCCAGTCCAAGCTTGCAGCTGAGCAGGGAAGCTCCGTTCACTTGGGTAGGGAAAACTTGGCTGAACACATCTTACTGATCGAGGGCACAGGCTGTGGGCATCCATGGAATGTCAGGGTTGGGAGGGACCTGGTGAATCTAATGCAACACCTCCATTTCATAGAGGGGGAAACTGAGCCCCAGAGAGAGGAAAGAACTCCCCCAAGGTCACAGTAACTCAGCACTGCGAGATCAATTCAATCCCTTCAGCATTTATTAAGCACCTGCTGGGGGCAAGGCACTGGAGATAGAATGACAAATGAAAAGTAAATAGCAGAACTTGAACCCAGTGCTTCTGACTCCAAAATTGAGCATTTTTTCATTGCACCATGCTGCCCTCTTGTGGCTACATGGCAGGCTCTTCCTAAACTCCTAAAGAAGAACCAAGTACCTAGCAAGATGTCAATTCTGTTCAAAAGGAAACAGACAGACAGACACACACACACACATAGATAGAGAGAGAAAGAGAACCAGAGAAAGAGCCAGAGAAAAACACACACACAGTCAGAAACAGAGACAAAAAGACATAGAGACAGGTGGAGAGAGAGGGGGAGAGAGGGCAGAGAGGGAGACAGAAAGAGACAAAGACACAGAGAAAGAGAGAAAGAGGGAGAGAGAGAGAGGGGAGGGGAACAGAGAGAAAGACACATAAAGAGCCTGAGGGAAAGGGAGGGAGTGAGGGGGAGAGAGGGAAAATAAGACCGGGGCAGACAGATAGAGACAGTGACAGAGACACAGAGACAGAGGAAGACAAAGAACTCAAAGGCAGTGAAAACAGGGGACGGGGGGAGGGGTGCAGAACAAAAAAGAAGAGTGTCTCTAAATTGACAAGGGTCTGAAGATGTCGAAGGTGTTGTCTCTCTATCACTTAACCAGTAGGCATTAGAGCTGAACTTCAGGGATCATTAAGTTCAACTCACTCATTTCACAGGGAAGGAAACTGAGTTGGGGAGGGTATATGTGGGGGAAATAACAGACCCTAGATCCAGACTCAGATTGGCTGGCTCCAATACAGCCTCCCCACCATCCTGAGTTTGTCCTGTCTTACTCAGGTCACTTGACTCTAATGGGTTCTTTGGAAGAAAAAAACAATAGTTCATCTAATCACAGACTTAAAGGGGCAGGAACCACCCCCAGCAGCCAATCCTTCATTTGGCCAGTGGGAAGATGGAAGCCCAAAGCAGGAAAGTCTTTCCTAGGATCCCACAGGCAGTAAGTGGCAGGAAGAGGGCAGGAAGTTCTGAGGCTCCATCCCCGTGCTCTTTATACCATTTCAGGAAGTTACTAGATATTTCTTGCCAGCTCTAGAAAGGCTCATAGGCTGTAGGGGATACTTTTTTTTTGCAGGGGATACTTACTTGATTAAACCACATTATGAGCATCAAGCCTGGTACCTGGGGCTTGAAGAATCACAAGATGGCAAAGTTCAGAGGGATAGTAGAGGTCATACCTGAGAAAGCATCTCTGTATGAGCAGATGCCAAGCACAGAAAGAAAAATCTCCCTGAAGAATAATGAACATACTATTGGTCAAATAGATTAAATTCGGGGGCAGCTAGGTGGCGCAATGGATAAAGCACCAGCCCTGGATTCAGGAGGACCTGAGTTCAAATTTGACTTGACACTTGACACTAGCTGTGTGACCCTGGGCAAGTCACTTAACCCTTATTGCACCACCAAAAAAAAAGATTAAATTCATCGTGTCATATTCAACATACATTCATTAAATATAGTATAATACAAATATGGGATATGATACAATATGAAATGATATGCATTATATGGTACAATACAATATAGCATAATATATGATATAATACAATACATGCAGTGAATATAAAAATGGAAATGAAGACACAAGGGCGGCTGAACTCTGGGTAATTCTAATGAACCTTCCTGGTCCCCAAGAAGAAATGAGGAAACTCCTCCCTCCTTTCAGAAGAGAAGTGGGAGTCTATGAGTGTGGAATGCTGCATACACCATCTGACACAGTGACCACATTAGTTGATTCTACTTAACTGTCTTTGTTACCAGAAAGGGTTCATTTGGTGGTTGTAATGCTGGGATCCTGATGGGATGATGGGAAATTACTTCAGTGTAAAAACAAGGGGTATCAATTAAACTTCCTAAAAGATTAGCCCCCCTCCAATATACTTGACCACATGATCATTCAGCCTTTTCTTCAAGACCTCAAACGAGGGGCAATCTATGATCTATAGAAGCAGTCCATGGAGGGGAGGACAGGGGGAGGGGTATTTTAGAGCAAGCCTAAATCTCCCTCCCTTGCCATTTCTGCCCTTGCTCACCTCCATCCTGGACAACCTACTAGAACAATCTTATTTCCCTTCCTCTTAACTCTTTCAAATACTAGAAGACAGCTATTCTCCCCACCCGCAAGTCTTCTATTCTCCATTAATTAATATGCATTTATTAGGGAGCTATTAAGCATACCAGACACTGCTCTAGGGGCAGGAGATATCATGACACAAGCAAAAAAGCCTCTACTTTCAGGGAGGAAAGGGGGAAGAGAGCCTGCACAAGTCTGCAGCCCTGCCTGGAATGCATTTGGAACAGAGAGAAGGCCATCTCCTCCGGGGAGGATTAGCAGCTGAGTAGCCAGGAATGGCCTCACCCAAAAGGTGGTAGTTGAGCTGAGCCAGGAAGGAAAGCAGGAATTCCATGCGCCTGAAGCAAGGCTTGAGGGTCAGGCTGGGCAAAGCCTGGAATGCAAAGGAAGGCAGGTAGAGAGTGGTGCAAGAATGAGATGAAGACTTTGGCTGGCCTGGGAAGTATAAGCAGGAAGGTAATGTAGAAAAGGGAGGTGGGAGGTAGGATGAGGTCTGCTTTGGAAGAACTTTAAATGCAAGCAGAATTCATATTTGTTATTTGATCTTAGAGGTAATGGGGAGCCACTGGAGTTTATTGAGTAGTGGGGGGGAGCAGTTTAGGGATATAACCCTTTAGGAAAAGCACTGTGGTAGCTGAACGGGACAGCTAGGTGGCACAGTGGATAGAGCAGTGCTGTGCCTAGAGTCTGGAAGACTCCTCTTTATGAGTTCAAATCTGACCTCAGATACTCCCTAAGATGTGTGATCCTGAGTAAGTCACCTCACCCTTTTTGCCTCAGTTTCCTCCACTGTAAAATGACCTGGAGAAGAAAATGGCAAACCACTCCAGTATCTTTGCCAAGAAAACCCCAAATGGGGTCATGAAGAGTCAGACATGACTGAAAAACCACTCAACGACAACGTTGAACAACCAAGATAAACAAGTCTAGTTTCTTCAACTTATTCTCAAATGACATCAACTTGAATCCCTTCATCACTTTGCCCCAGATCAGTGTATCTCAAATATTTTGGTCTCAGGGCTACTTTGAACTCTTGAAATTATTGAGGAACATCTTGGGTTATATCTGTTGATATTTAGCATAATAAATTTAATAGAGCTTAGTATTATTATGGAAAGAGTTTTGACCACATGCACCCCTGAAATGGTCTGGGGGACCACCAGCAACATCTAGACCATACTTTGGGGAATGCAATAGATCATTGGAACATGAGGTGAGAATAGCATGGCTCTAGGGCCAGAAGGGATTGAGAGGTCATCTAGTCAACCCCCATCATATTATAGATGAGGAAACTGAGGTATAGCAAGGTAGTAATGAGCCACACAGATAAGGGTCAGAGCCTAGTTGGGTGATCTTTCCACCATCCCCATTTCACCATCTTCCCAATGTCCTTCATTAAATGTGGAACTCAAAATTGAGCATTTTTTCCCAAAAATCCCCAAGGTAGAAAGGATTTCAGAGGTCACATAGTCCAGTGCTTAGCTAAACAACAATTTCCCCTGCGTTATTCCTGATGAGTGATCCTCCACCTTATCCTTGGGACCTTAGAGTGCCAGGTAGATTACTACCTCCCATTCCATTTGAAAGGCAGAGAAAATTAGGTTCCCAGAGCAAAGGGAACTTGCCTGACTTCATTGGACTAAATAATGAAGGAGTCAAGACACCATCCCTGACCTCTTTCCATGTGTCATGCCCTTGTCTCCCTTGAGACTCCTTACACTCATTCTTCCTAAGTCCCCTTTCCTATTTCCTATCCCTTTGCATGTCTCTCCTGCCAGGTTTGCTTTCAGTGTTTCTCTTCCCTCTCTTCTAGTACCTCTGGCAGGAATCTCCTTGCCTCTCACACCTGCCTTCCTTAAGGTTTCCAGCCCCTCTAAGTTGTTGTCACTAGAGGGCAATATGATCACATAGACTTTCCCATGACCATGGGAGTCCATCCAACAGTAGCCGAGGGCCTGTGAACCCAACACCAGAGACAAGCTCACCCTCTCAGGAAAAGAATGAAACCTCTAGACAATGAGTATCCAATGGTGAGGCCAAGCCCTCCATATTGTAACACCATAGTGAAACAAAAGTCACCTCAAAACATTGGAAAACTCCCTCTAAGAATATTCTCTTGTTCCTTTCACATAGTTATGTGTCTGCTTAAATCCTGGACTTATGAGGCCCAAGGCAAATGGATTATGTTAGGAGCACACCTGTTAGGTCAGAGGAGCTAGACATGGAAGGGGTCACAGGGAGCCCAACTCCATGATTTACAGATGAAGGAACAGAGAGAAGGTGGAAGTTTCTCAAGGTCACCCAGGTAAAAAGTAGATTTATGTGGGGTTCAAATCTAGGGCCTATGACTCCAAATTCTTCATTCTTTCCATTCTATCCCAGTGCCAATTAGTAAGAGCTGGGCTACCTTTGGAGAGCAGTTTCTGACTGCTATTTTTATATGGCTAGCAGGAGCTGATCAGGACACCTCGACCAAATGATTTACCTCCAGACCAGCTACTGAGATGACAGAAAGGGCACATAATAGAGATTGGCTTAAGCAAAGTCCAAAGATTTTCACTGTATGACCCCTTTCAGATTGTGACATTAACCTTGATCTAATTAGAAGAGCCAGCTATTGTCTGACAAAGGATGGGCCACACCTCTGGAGATCTTTAAATAAGATAGGACACCCTTTTTAAGCTGTCTTTGGCTGGAAAATTATCTTACCCCATCCTTTTGTGGGTCCTGCTATTCCAGGAATTGTCCTATAGCATTAAGGACACACTTTCCTGTGCTTTTTTTCTTTTCTTTTCTTTTTACTCGTTTCTTTTCTTTTCTTTTTGTTGCAGGGCAATGAGGGTTAAATGACTTGCCCAGGGTCACACAGCTAGTAAATGTCAAGTGTCTGAGACTGGATTTGAACTCAGGTCCTCCTGAATCCAGGGATGGTGCTTTATCTACTGAGCCATCTAGCTGCCACCAAGGACACACTTTCAATGGAGAGGTAGAAGCTGAATAATAGAACAGAATGCCAGCTATGGATTCAAGAGAGAATTAGCCCTGATGGTCAGGAGTTGAGCTGCAGAGAGGATCAGGCCCAGGGAGCTCAGATGAGTGACCTGCCCCACAGAGATATTGTGTATATTGGAATGTAACATGATGATACAATAAGAAGAAAAAGGACATTAAAACTCTACAGTGGTTGCCTTGGCCATGTGTGTTCCATATGTATGTAACTCAATGCTGGTGTATTCTAAGTGTATGTCCACTCTTTCTACTGACACTATGCATTTTTGAGGGAGAGTGTGCCCCAGTTTATAGGGAGAATGGTTTTTAGCTGCTGTTCTGACTGGGTCATCTCAGTACATTCTTTTGCTTTTTTTTTTTGTTTTTTTTTTTGTTTTTTGGTTTTTGGTTTTGTTTTTGTTTTTGAGGGGCAATTGGGGTTAAGTGACTTGCCCAGGGTCACACAGCTAGTAAGTGTTAAGTGTCTGAGGCCGGATTTGAACTCAGGTACTTCTGAATCCAGGGCCGGTGCTCTATCCACTGCATTCTTTTGCTTTTGACAAATTCTAATTGTGTCTCCTGACAGATTATTAAAGGTAAGTACACTGGTGGGGGCCTGAGCTATAATTTCGGGCATATGGTCCCACAGAGTCCCTTGAATCCAAGGTATTTATCCTCCTCAGGGAACCAACATAAAATTAATGAGTGTCAGGGTATAGAAGAAGCCCAGAAGAGGCTGTGTCTTTTTTTGAAAACAGCTTTACCAAGCAAAACATTTATAGATCATTTTCTTTAATTTTCTCCTGATGCTGATATTCCCAGGGTGATAATATAGCTAATAGCACCCAATTCAGGGTTTCCACTATATACCCTTTTCTCCTTACTGCCTCTATGACTTTCCTGGGGATAGAAACAGCTAGTTCTATGTCTTGGCTACAACCCTGGCAGAGTGGGGAATAAAGTTAATTTTATTGGCTCCCTACTGTGTTTCTTAAATTATCTTACTATTCATTCAAGTAGGTCCTTCCAAGTTTATCCCACCTTACAGCTTGTCATGGAAAAGGATTAGAAATTGGATTGGCTGAGATATACAAAATCTTGTAGGTAGATAGGAGATCAAGCAGATAGCATAGTCTAATAGGGAATACTGGACTTGGTATCTTTCACATACTGCCTCAGACATAACCACGTAAACCTGATCAAGTCAATTAACCTTGCTGAGTCTCAGTATTCTCATCTTTAAAATGGGAGTAATAACAGCACCTGCCTCAAATAACTGTTGTATAAATTAAACGAGATAATACATGTGAAGTGCTTTGCAACTTTGATTTGCTATATAAATATGAGCTATTGATATTATCATTATTTTATAATTATGAGCTGTTGAGTTTATGATCAAGATTCTGTCAGATGGTGGAGAAAATGAAATGTCAAGAGTGCTATTTGATTTTCTGAGTTGTTTTTAAAGAAATACAGTGGCAAGATGGGTCAGGAATGTACTTCATCCTAAGTCACTGAGCCCACCCATCTGAGACAGGAGAGGAGACTTCTTATAGTCTTGTATGAAGTGATACCCCTTCTTGATTGGGACTGTTCTATTAATTGAAAGGAGGCAGAAACAAACAAACAAACAAAAAAGAGTGAAAAACACTGAAAACCAGCACCACAGAGAAAAGAAAACTATTCACGGTATCTAATTTAGATACGACTGGATGACTGAGAGATGCTAGTAACTAGAACTATTTTTTTCTTTACTATGGGCCAATTGAATATTGACTACTTGTGGTCTGGCTGACAGAAATGTGAGGGTTGGTTTCTTACTATATACTAGAGGGGAGATAGTACATACAAGAGATCCTGCCTTGCAACAGTAGGGTTGGTCACAACCAGATCTATAAGTGAATGGGAGATGACTTCTCACAGTTGGGTCACAGAAAGATGTCAGAGCCTGCAAAGCCATCTTCTGGTTGGAAGAACTGATTGGAAGGAAGAGATTTTCTGATCAGGAGACTTGATTAGAGGAAAAGTTGTGCTGCTTGGAAGAGCATATTGGTGGGGACGCTTTGATGCTTGGGAAAAAAAGTGCAGTGCTTGGAAGAGATGATTGGAGAGGAGAGGGCAAAACTTTGTTTCTTTCCTTTCCCTGAATTCTGAGAGGTAGGAACTCCCCCAAGTCTAACCAAGGGAGAAGACATAGGAAGATTTTTGCAAATTACAGTATAGAGTCACAGGATCTGGGTTCAAATCCCATATTGGATAATTGCTAGCTGTGTGACCTCAAGAAAATCATTTAACCTCTATGACCTTCATCTTTAAAATGAAAAGGTAGCCTCCAAATGCCCTTCCAGCTCTTGATCTGATCATTTTGCTGAAAGAACATTTTAAGTTTCAGAGCTTGGAGAGGAAGGCTTTGCAGATCCAAGGCACTGGGTTTATACTCTTGCCAAATGTTCTTAATGATGCTTCAGGAATCCAGAAGAAGAGAATGCATAAGAGAATGCATAAGAGAAGCATCCCTGACCAGCAGGAAACAGGACAGAGAGCTCCTGTCAATCAGCAAACTCAAGCTTACATTGTGTCTGAAGGAGATAAAGTTTCTCAAGAACCATAGTCCAAAATTGGGAGTTTCCCCTGGCACATATGGTCCCCACTCATGTGATTCCTTGCTGTAGTTCTGTAAGGTTGTACCTCCTATTCCCTCCTCTCCCCTCTCCCCATTGATACTAAGTGTATTGGCGGAAGGGTGTATTCTGAGTTCTGGGATAGAATGTTGTGCTGTTGTTGTTATTGCCTTACCTAGAGAGACCATCCTGGGTGATCTGTTAAGGGGGAAGCACTCCAATGGGGGTTTAGGACATACAGTTGTGGGTAGTAGGAGTGTATTAGGCTCCCCCTTCTCTGACTGCTCCCACATTCACCAGAGTTACTTCAAAGAACCTGAGAGACTAATTTGTAGCCCCATGGTCTCCCCCACCCTAGGAACTTACTGCTAAAATGAATACAGCTTGGGTGAATGAGCCAGCCCAGAGAGAGAAGAGAGACATGGGAAGCTAGTGAGGTCAAAGAGGGAGCTTTAGCTCCTTTGTGAGCAGAATTATATCAAACTCTACCTCTGGTCTCCATGGGACAGCTAAGAAAGCCTTGAGGGTTTGTATGACACTACCTTAGAGGGAAAAGTGAATGGAGCCAGGGAGGCTGTCACTACTGCCCAACTTTGAAGTTTGGTGGCCCAAAGACAGAGGCAAGGGGGAAGGAGAGAAGCAGTATATGGAGGGAATCAAGGAGAAAGGCAGGGATCTAAGCAGGGAATGAAGTAGGTGAGGAAGCAGGCATGGAAAGTTGGAATGGGTGGAAGGAAGTAGGTTAAGAAGGTGGGAATAGATAAAAGGAGGGATGGGGACAAGAATAGAGTCAGAGAGGAGACTGGAAAAGAGGAAGGGGATGGGAGGGGGCGCAGGGGACAGTGGTCCTTCACTTACTGCCCTTATCAGAGACTGCTCTGAGTCAGACTGGATTAGGGGAAAGGGATTATGGGAACTGTCCACACCAAGGCCCTGGGTGCCTGAATTTCTTCAGCAAGGATGAATGAATTGGGTCTTTTATCTCCTAGAGAACTTAATGCTTCAGCGCCACTCTTCTCACCAGTGTCAGGCCCTATACATGTGTGAACCCATTATACGTCTGCTAAATTCCTCTCCTTGCACTTTGCTTAGAAGGGTAGGGTAGGGGGGCAGCTAGGTGGTGCAGTGGATAAAGCACTGGCTCAGGATTCAGGAGTACCTGAGTTCAAAGGCCTCAGATACTTGACACTTACTGGCTGTGTGACAATGGGCAAGTCACTTAATCCCCCATAGCCCCGCAAAAAAATAAAAGAAGAAGGGTAGGGTAGGCCAGGGCAATGATGCACAACAATCTCCCTCTAGCTGGCAGCCTAGTTCTAAGAGCTATTGGTACAGTGGATGGAGCACTGGGCTTGGAGTCAGGAAGACCTGAGTTCAAATTTGACCTCAGAACCTTAATGGTTGTGTGACCCTGGGCAAGTCACATAATTTTTGCTTGTTGATTTCCTCCATTGTAAAATGAGAATAACAGTGGCACCTGCCCTTCAGGACTGTTGTGATGATCAAATGAGACCCATCTGAGAAGTGCTCTCCCTAGAAGGTGCTAGATAAATGCTGCTGTTGTTATAATCATCGTTGATAACAGCAGGGCACATCCAGCCACTCACTGCCACAGACGACGCAGAACCCCCTCTAGAGCCTGGATCATTGAGCTGAAATCTCTGACCTCTTTACTCTAGCCCTCTCTGACTGCTCCCTTGAATTTGAATGGGGATCTCCTACTGGGAAATGGGAGGATATAAATGGGCTTGTTCCTCTCCCCATAGGATCCTGGGAGTGTGGAATCCCACACTCTCCCCTATTGTCCTTGTCCTGCAAACCCCACAGCTGCCAGCTCCCTTCCCAGGGCCAGGCCCTCCCTCAACGAGTCCAGGAGAAGGATCCAAAGGCAGGCACTGCCAAGGGAACCAGCTGGCAGGGTTTCCTTCACACCCAGGGATTTCCTTCATCTGCATCCCTGAGCAGATGGCCCATCCCTGAGCCATCACAAGGAAACGTGCTCAGAGTGCAAATACATCAGAAAGAAAGGAAATTGCCCAAGACCATTTTAGGAGTTGGAGCTGGAAGGGGTCTGAAGGATCAGCATGCTCCCTCCAGACATACAGCTCAGGGACTCTCCCAAAATGACAGCCCTGTTAAGTGGCAAGGCAGGTCTTGTAGTAGCAGTTTGGTGCAGGGGAGAAGCATTCTGGGCTTTGGGTCAGATGACCCAAGGTCAAATTTCCACTCTGACACTTACCATAAAACCTGTATGTCGGGGGCAGCTAGGTGGCGCAGTGGATAGAGTATTGGCCCTAGAGTCAGGAGGACCTGAGTTCAAATCCGGCCTCAGACACTTAACACTTACTAGCTGTATGACCTTGGGCAAGTCACTTAACCCTCATTGCCCAATTAAAAAAAAAAAATCTGTATGTAAAACCTTGGCCAAGTCGCTTCTCCTTCTGCGCCTCAGCATCCTGATTGCTAAGGCCCCTTCCATGTCTAGAACTATGAGCCAAAGACTTTAGGGAATCACCTTCTACACTGCAAAGAGCCCTGGATCTGGAAGCAAAGGAGCTGGGTTAGAATCCTGGCTGGCAAGCAAATATGCATGTGATCTTGGGTAAGTAGCGTCATCTCCTCATGTTATAGTTTCCTCTTCTATAAAATGAAGAACTCGAAGTAGGGGGTCTTCCAGGTCCTTTGGATCCCATTCTCTTTTCATGACTTATTAGCTGGCTTATTAGCTCTCTCAAGGGTTCAATCTGCCCCAGAGTCCAACCTTGCCCCCTAACATTGGGAGAATGCCACAAGTGGCTTCTCTGTCCTCCTTCCCTCAAAGTGACAATGTGCTCATACTGTCTCTGTCTTTTTAAGTAGTGAAAAGGAACTCTCCTGAATTTGCTGCAAAGGAAATCCAGAGTGGGAAAGGAGAAGGAAGAAAGGAAACATGTTATTGTTATCATCATTATTATCAGTATTTTTTCTTCTTTTTCGGGGGGAGCAATGGGGGTTAAGTGACTTGCCCAGGGTCACACAGCTAGTAAGTGTCAAGTGTCTGAGGCCAGCTTTGAACTCAGGTCCTTCTGAATCCAGGGCTGGTGCTCTATCCACTGCACCACCTAGCTGCACCCCCCCCCCCAATCATCATCATTATTAAAGTGCCTACTATGTTCCAGGCAATAAAATGACAAATCACTTCAGTCTCTTTGCCAAGAAAACCTCAAATGGGGTCATGAAGAATCAGCCATGACTGAACAGCAACAATATGGGCCAGGCACTGTGTTAGGTGCTTTACCAATATTACATCATTTGATCTTCACGAGGATGCTGGGAAGTAGGTACTATTATTAGCTCCATTTTACAGCTGAGGAAATGGAGACAAACAGAGGTTAAATGACTTGTCTACAGAGTCACACAGGTAAGTCAGTGTCTGAGGCCAATTTTTTTTTTTTGGTGAGGCAATTGGGGTTAAGTGACTTGCCCAGGGTCACACAGCTAGTAAATGTCAAGTGTCTGAGGCCAGATTTGAACTCAGGTACTCCTGACTCTAGGGCCGGTGCTCTATCTACTGCACCACCTAGCTGCCCCTGAGGCCAAATTTGAAAATGTTTTCCTGACTTGGTAGCATAGTGGACACTGATGGTGCAGTGGATAGAGCACTGGGCCTGGTGTGAGGATGACTTATTTTCCTGAGTTCAAATCTGCCTTTAGACACACCCTAGCTGTGTGAACCTGGGCAAGTCACTTCACCCTGTTTGCCTCAGTTTTCTCATCTGTAAAATGAACTGGAGAAGGAAATGGCAAAGCACTCCAGCACCTTTATCAAGAAACCCTCAAATGGGGTCATGAAGAGTCAGACATGCCTGACTGCAGGAGCAATGGAAGGCTGGCAGAGGCCCCATCTGAAGCTCCCAGTAAATGTCTATAGTCAAGTTAATTATAACAAGGGTTAGATGGTCATAGAAGAAAACAGAAAACAAGATAAATGACCCCATCAACTTCAAAAAAGACCATAGAGGAAACTTGCATTTGGAAAGGGGAGGGTACTTAATCCTTCAATCTCCCTGCATTCACACCCTAAGTTTATTGTGGTGGTGGTGGTGGTGATGATGATTTATAGTGCATCAAGGGTTTCAAAGCAATTAATATATATTATCTCTTTGGGCATAACAACAACCCTATGAAGCAGGTGCTATTTTTAATTTTAATTTACACATGAGGACTCTAAGGCTAAGATTAAGTGCCAGGGTCATACAACAAGTGAGCTTCTGAAGCAAGATTCAAACCCAAATCTTTACCACCCCAAGTCCAGAATTACATGAAAGATGTATATGTGTGTATATGTGTGTGTTTCTTGAGAGAAAGAGAGAGAAGCAGGTTGGTTCACTTATTAAAGGTGGCAGCCTGTGCTTCATGTTCCCATGAGAAACACCCAATACACAATCTGGGTCCTATGGACTGTGACAAGAGGAAGGAGGAGGAAGAAGGGGACAAGCCACAATTAATGAACTGTGAATGCAATCAGTGAGACAAGGAATTTTTTATTTGTTCTCTCTTTCCAATCTCTCCCTAACTAGTTCATGCTCCAAACAGCCACTACAAGCAGTGAAAGCCCAGGACTGCCCATCTCATTCTCCACCTACCACAGTGGTACCTTGCTTCCTCTTGGTAAACTGGTATAGTCAGAAGTCAGAGGCCCTGGGCTCAAACCCTGGCTCCGATGCTTCCTGCCCATGTGTCTTTGGGACAATCGATTCATTTCCTTGAGCCTTTCTTTCTTTGGCTAGAAAAGGAAGCCCCCAAGGTTCTTTCTAACTCTGTATCTGAGAGCTGATTACATTCAGCTCGACATTTAAAGCCATTCACAATCTGAACCCAAACTGATCCTCCAAGGTTTAGTTCACATCACAACCCACCACACACTATACATTCCAAACAAACTGGACTACTTGCTATTGCCCAGTCTAAGCATTCCATTTCCCAGCTTCATGACTTTGCACAGGCTGTTTCATCACATCAAAAATGCTCTTCCTCCTTCTCTCTGTCTTATTAGAATCCTCAGTTTCCTTCAAGGCTTAACTCAGGTGCCAACTTCTGAATTATTAGACATTTTCTCCCTCCTCAAATTATTTTGTTTTTACTTACCTATGTAAATATTGTATTCCCACCCCTCAATAGAATGTAAGCTCCTTGAGGGCATCCATTGCTTTTCCTGTAATCTTTGCCATCTCGGGGACTAGTAGGGCTTTATGCAGAGTGAGCATTAATAAGCTCTTTTAGAACAAATAAATAAATAACTAGAGAGTGGCTGGTATTTAGTTGAAGCAGAAAAAGGAAAAAAAAATGCCCCCTCCCCAAGTCTGAGGGAAAACTCTTTAAAAATTGTTTTTAAAATAAGAGTTATAGTTCTTTCACAAGAGCCTTTGGCCAATGCCCAGTCACCTATTCTATGAAGAGATTGAGCTTTAGTAGGGGAGAAGAAATTCACCCCCAGGTTGGCCAAAGCATTTTTTCCACGTCAACTTTCCAAAGGCTGTCCCCTTTGGCTAAGAGGGACTGTCACTAGGCAGAGCCCATTGTGAGGAAATCATAAGTACTTGGAAGATTGAGGACTTTCTCATTCATGGAGAACCAACCCCGAGAAAGTTGTTATGTGGGAGACCAGAGTCACTGAAACCGCAGGACAAAAGAATATTTCAGAAACACAGATACTCTGGTCTGGGAAAGCATTTTGAATTGTAAATGCACTTTCCCAAAATGGATATACTGAAGTGAACTTCTGTGATCTGTCCCCTAAGAAAGGTAACAAAGGCCCTCTGCTGGAAGATGAAGAGAACGGCAAGAGGAGCTATGGAGGTAATGCAGAAACTCACAAAGAAAGACTGTGTCTGCACCTTGTCCTGGGGACTGCAGAGAGCTGAAGGCAGAGCAACACAAGATTATAAAAGGCATGTGGCTTGGGACAGTAAATGATCACTGGTAAACCATAAGCTCCTTTAGAACAGGGACTGTCATTGACCTTTCATTGTATTTCCAACACTTAGCACAATGTCTAGTACACAAGAGATGCTTAATAAATGGTTGACTGACTGATTGATTGGTTCTGCACTGTCTGCTGGGAGATAAGGAAAGCTCAAGGATGATAATGCAAATGCATCGTAGGGATCAAGAATAGGAAACATTCTTCGAGAGCAGTTGAAAGGAAAAGGTGCAAGAAAACACAATATGTTTGAAGTCACACAATGGACCACCAATGCTAGATGAGGGGCTCACTGAGGGCAGGACATTAAGTCCCTCAGACCATATGGAAACTGAGAATATGATGCTCTCTGGAGGTTGGGGTTATTTTCTCTGGGCTCTGATGATATCTAGCAACTAGTTTCCCTTAGTCACTCAATAAATCAGCTCATGATTTGAACCTTCAAGCCCATTATTTTTGATTTGTGGGAATGAATAAGACAAAGGAGAAATTCCATTAAGTTTATTTGGACCCTTAGTTGTTTACATGTTATCTTACCTAAATTGAAAAGTCCTCAAGGACTTTCCCTGTGTTCTTTGATAGGCCTGGTGTAACATTCTATGAACAGTGAAAAGGGTCACAAAATGTATTGAGCGAGCAGGTGCTGAATGAGCAATGGCCATGGAGACTGGACATTAGGGGAATGGTCTGTTAAAGGATGGGCAAGAGAGATGGAGATGGATGTGACACATGAAACAAAAGGCAGCAAAAAAAGGGGCAAAGTTAACTACCACTTCAGTGTCAGAAACCAGAAATGGGAATCAACCGGCGAAGAACAAGGTTAGATTCTAGGGCTACAGGAACACAGCTCTAAGGCTTCAAGATCATTTCATCCAAGTGACTCATTTTACAGAAAAGGAAATTGAGGTATAGATATGCTGAGGGTCACTCCTTTGGCACAGAATTCACAGGCCAGTTCTTGCTAGTAGATAGTATTCGTGCACAAGATTCATCATAAGTGCTTTTTTACCCAGAAAGCAATAGTTCTAGAGCACATCATCATCTTTCTCTGTCCTGATTTATCTGACCACCATAACCACCAAATAGCTGAAAAGCCATTAAAATCCAATTTGCTGAAATAAAGTGCAGAGTGCTGAGAAGGAAAACATTCAACTGTGAAGTATAAATAGTTGTTATTTTTATTATGCATTTAGTTATTTTCATAGCACACATTAATCAGGAATTAATGGTTTCTAACTGTTTATATTTTTTTTAATTCAAAATTTTAAGAGATATTCTTGAAATGTTTTTGGGGACAGGCTAAGCAAAGTCCAGCCTAGATCAATTGGGAATATTTGGCCAAAGTTAGCGTTTATCTAAAGTCACAGTCATGCCCAAACAGATAAAAGCCAATAGTGGCCACAGTGGGCCCTAGGGGCTAAATCATGGGGACACACATACCCTGCCAGGGAAGGAAGCCTCCTAAACTGTGCCATGGGTGAATGGATGGAGGTGGGCCAAGGACCCCTATAGCGGACAGCACACTGCCTCTTTACAATCATCTTTTACTTTTCCCTTCTAGATACTATACTCTAGCCAAACTCAGGAATTCTCCACTCCCTAAATAAGTGCAGATGCAGGGGTCATGCTGCCTTGCTCACACTGTTCCTGTGTGCCAAGAATATCTTCCTTCCCTCTTTTTACCTGTTTGATTCTCTCTGTTCTTGAAATCCGGGTCCAATGCCACCTCCCACAGGAAATTACCTTGAGCCTCCTGCTTGGAAATGACTTTCTCCCTTTAATAGTGCAGATTACCTACCCTGCAACTCTCTAAAGAACTGTCATGGGGTGCAGCTCGGTGGCGCAGTGGATAGAGCACCGGCCCTGGAGTCAGGAGTACCTGAGTTCAAATCCGGCCTCAGACACTTAACATTTACTAGCTGTGTGACCCTGGGCAAGTCACTTAACCCCAATTGCCTAACTAAAAAAAAAAAAAAAAGAATTGTCATGGTGCATTGTGTATTATGGGTAAGAAAGTTGGAGGCATTCTCTTATTGACTATGAGCTCCAAAAAAGCCGGGAGCCCATCGAATTGAAGCTCTGGATCTCCTCCAATGCATCTCCACATACAGAAGGAGTTTAATACATGTTGACTGATTCGCTGACTCATGATGGCCTCTTTCAGTTCTGTTTCCCTTACCCTCATTTACTGTAGGTTCACAATAAATGCTTGTTTACTGATTGATTCTGTGAATGGTGAACTATTAGACAGCACAGTACCATGAAAAGAACACTGGCTCTAGAATCAGAAGTTGTTGTTCTTCAGTTGTTTCAGTCATGTCTGACTCTCTATGACCCCATATGAGGTTTTCTTGGCAAAGATACTGGAGTGGTTTGCTATGTCCTTCTCAAGTTCATTTTATACTCAAGGAAACTGAGGCAAACAGGGTTAAGTGACTTGCCCAAGTTCACATGGATGGTATGTGTCTGAGGCCAGATTTGAACTCAAGAAGAGTCTTCCTCACTCCAAGCCCGGTGCTCTATCCACTGCACCACCTAGCTGCTCTACTAGAATCAGAAAACATGGGTTCAAATTCTGGCTTTGACACATTCTACCTGTGTGACATTGGACAAGGTCCTTAACTTGGCCTCAGTTTCTTTACCTGTAAAAAAAAGTACTTGAAATAGATGAGTTCTGTGTCCTAGAAGAGTTACTGACTGCTCAAAGTTCACTGAATCTAAGCAGGACTTTGCTACCCTTTTCTTCCTCTCACTATCAACTTGGGATTTATGTGTATGGATACTCTGTAAAGCTGTAAAATCCCCATACCAATGAAACCAAACACAAAACAGTGCCATATGCACTAAAACATAGCAAAGAATTGGAAACCAACCAGATGACCAGCAAATGGAGAACGTCTGAATATGTCAGGTACATGACTACAATGGAATATTACTGAACCAGAAGAAACAATAGCTATGAACAATACAGAACATTACAGGAAGACACATGACTGATGCAGAGTGAACTTGGCAGAACTTGGAAATGATATATACAATAATTATAACCACGTAAATGGAAAAACCCCAAAATATCAAACTGAATGGTGCGTAATTATGATGTTGAAGAAGGTCAACCTAGAAGAAATAAAATGCTTATCTCTCCATTCTTCAAAGAAATGAAAGACCACAGAGGTGGAATATTGCATATTCTGTTAGATGCTGATTAAGTGATGATGCTGGCTTTTACTGAATTTCTTTTTTCTTTTTAAATCTTTTAGGAGATGGAGTGGCTCTCTGTGTAGGAGAAGGAGAAAATAGAAATGAATATGATATGAAATGAAAGGTAGCAATTTAAAATTTTTAAAAGCCATGTGATCCATTTTAAGAAAGCCCTATTTAAAGAAAAATATTTATTTTTTAAAAAGAAAAAAAACTTTAAAAAAAAAACAGGTCACCAAAATATCAAGGGGTTGCACTAATAGCTATGTAAAATTTGTTTTGACTTGAGATTGTAAGGGTTCCTAAGAGGGTCATTAACCTGGAGAGAGGAGAATTTTTTTTTTGATTATTTATGAACTTTTAGGAGTTCTTTACATGTTTTCTGCAATTTCACTTGTTAATAAAGGCTGCCCAATATATCCAACAACAACAACAAAAGGAAGCCCTACTACCACTTCTGGTTTTGGACCCTCCTGACTAATTGTTGGGAGGAAGGGAAATGGAAGATGGAGACAGAGACATTTGTAAAGACAACACAATGTAACCAGATACTTCCTGGATTTGGGCACCCAAAGACCTGGCTTCAAATTGTGCCTCTCATTCTTACTTTCTGTGCAACTGGGCAATCATTTTCTTGTCCTAAATTCTCAGCTTCATCAAATCTAAAATGGTCCCTAGGATCATATATTCAGAGCTGGTAGAGGCCAGAGAAGCCAACTAGTGCAACTCTTATATTTTCTTTTTTTTCTTTTCTTTTCTTTCTTTCTTTCTTTCTTTCTTTCTTTCTTTCTTTCTTTCTTTCTTCTTTCTTTCTTTCTTTCTTCTTTCTTTCTTTCTTTCTTTCTTTCTTTCTTTCTTTCTTTCTTTCTTTCTTTCTTTCTTTCTTTTTTTGGTGAGGCAATTGGGGTTAAGTGACTTGCCCAGGGTCACACAGCTAGTAAGTGTTAAGTGTCTGAGGCCAGATTTGAATTCAGGTCCTCCTGACTCCAGGGCTGGTGCTCTCCCCACTGTGCCACCTAGCTGTCCCTTATATTTTCTATCTGAAGTTGACACCTAGAGAAGCTACTTCACTTGTCAAAAAGGTAGCAGGTGATAGAGGAAGGATTAGAACTCATGTCCTTTGGCTCTAAAGCCAATGCTCCTTCCACTATACCATAGCACCTCTACAAGAACAATAAGATCTGCATCTTCCAGCTCATTTAGTTAGCATGAGGAAGCACTTTTGTAATCCATTCAGAATTATAGATAGATGGGTTATTATGATGAATTATTTTAAAGTAAAAACCCAAGAATGCCTTGGTCATCCCCAAAGTCTTATTCTAATATCTCATTGTGACATGGCATGACCCTGTGCACTTGAAGGCTATACCCACAGACTACAAACTCTGGCATGTTCTACCATCCTGGAAAGACTTTGAGTATGGTCCTGTAATAGACTCAGTCTGTTTTCCAAGAATCGATTTAACTAACCATGAAGAGACATACTACCAGTAAGTTGGTCACCTAGTTTAAGCCATAGCAATCCATGAAACAAACAAAATAATGGTACTCCATTCTGTTTCTGCAGAGAAAGCAGTAGAGAGATGGGAAAGAAGGCAGAAATGGATAAAAATCACAGAGGTTTTAGATCATCAATAACCTTCATTTTAACTGTGAGCAATGGGATCTCTCACTGGCCATTGGGAGATCATTGTCCAATGACTAACAAATGAATTTATAGCTGGAGAAGCTGAATTATACCCATCTTAATGTTCTTGCTATCAATAAAACTAGAAGGATATAGCAGCTAAATGGAAGGAAGGAAGAGAGGGAGGGAGTGGGAGAAAAGAAGAATTTCTAGAAAAGAAAAGACACATTTTAAAAGCACCTCTATGTCAGGCACTGTGCTAAGCACTTTACAAATATTATCTCATGTAATATCAAAGAGTTATGGGTTTTCAGGTACTCTTTGGAGAAGCAAAGAAAGGCATTGGTAGGACAAGCTTTATTCTACTCCCAAAGGCAACTCAGAACAGTATTTCATGAGACATTTGGTCATCAAACATTAGAGTACTGGTGATAAGTATCTGTACAAAGAAGATCATGAAAATCATTGCAACTTCTGTACCAATGCCAGTTGCAGAGAATGACAAGATAAGGTGATAAGCCTCTTCAAATTAAATCAAAATTCATTCTGATACTTGGTGCATCATTCCAGAAGAAGGTATGAAAGAAGCTAAAGACCTAGAGATGTTACAGAGGTATCAAGTCAAAGACAACTTTCTTCCAGAAATGAATTAGTATGTGCTGGACATGGCAAATATCATCAGAAAGAAAAAGTAGTTGATGCTAACAGATAGGAAAAGACTACTGATGTGGGCACTGTCCTTGAGTCAGCTGCTGGTGTACAGTCAGACCATCAGTGTGTTAGAACTAAAATCAAAATTAGAAGGAGGAAGAGGACAGGAAGAGTAGGAGGAGATGAGGAGATGATGAAGATGAAGAAGACAAAGGAGAAGAAAGAAAAGGAAAAGAAGAGGAGGAGGAGAAGGAGAAAGAAAAAAGGAGAAATGAAGACTATACTTTTAATTTCATTCAAGGAAACTCCCTCTATCAATACAAGTAAGCAATTTCTAATCTTAGAAAGTATTTAAAGGGGCAGTATTTAAAGGTGGTGCAGTGGATAGAGTACTGGCCTTGGAGTCAGGAGTACCTGAGTTCAAATCCGGCCTCAGACACTTAACACTTACTAGCTGTGTGACCCTGGGCAAGTCACCTAACCCCAATTGCCTCACTTTAAAAAAAAAAAGTATTTAAAACAATGGGTTGTTAAGTGGTTTGTCCACTGACACGCAAAGGTATGTGTCAAAGGTGGGACTTGCACTTGGTTTATCCTGGCTCCAAAGCCAGCTCTTTATCTGCTAGTCTATTCTGCCTATTGATAAAAAAGATATAGCCTAAAATGGAAACACTTTAATCATGAAAAATTAAATGAGTAATTAAAATTTTTTTCATTTATTTTATTTTTAATTTATGGAAGAAAACAACCATTTCCATATAATAATAATTGCACTTGAAACCACAAATATATTATGTACAACTGCTATTCCTTTTAAAGCGATAATAAGGTTATCATATAAATTTCTTTTTTTCTTTTTGTTCCCCATCCCCAGCTCTAGAGATGGCTACCATTAGACACTAATGTGTATATATATGTAAAATCATTTTATACATACTTCTATTTATCAGTTCTTTTTCATATTTTTTTTCGGGGCTATGGGGGATTAAGTGACTTGCCCATGGTCACACAGCCAGTAAGTGTCAAGTGTCTGAGGCTGGATTTGAACTCAGGTACTCCTGAATCCAGGGCTAGTGCTTTATCCACTACGCCACCTAGCTGCCCCCCCATATTATTTTTTAAATAATATAAAATGGACAACAGAAATTACATTGGTGCAGGTTATAATTTATCCAGATATTTACACAAAGTAAATTAATCACCAAACAAGGAGTTCAAAAGAGCCATGGTTTGCAAACAACCGATTTATTTTCCGAACACTAGGGGTTGAGGGTGTGGTGCTACTAAAAGAAACACTGGTTCATTCTCTTTGTAGAATCTTACAAAGAAGGATGACAAACAATTATGAGCAGTATTTTCTCAGAGAGAATTGTTCAGGGGAAGAGGACAACACTTAGTTAAAGAAACCTGTGTAGGATATGCTCCTAAGCCAAGTTGCCATTCAATTAGAAGCATTCATGGATGAAAATGGAAGGAGGCCTACAAACGGAAGAAAAGGGGAGGGGGATTATTTATATAAAAAACCCATCATAACAAACATGTTCCACCAAACACCATGGAATTACCACCCTTGGAATCTGACATCAGCCATACAGAAAATAAAAATGATACTGAAAAGAAGAAAGAGAAAGGGCAGCTAGATTGGCCCCAATGTAAAATAGGAGATACATACTAGAGGTGACATAATTGTGAAGGCACTGTTGTACTGATATACAAGAAGGAGGGGAAGATAACAAAGGCATGGGGGGGGGCACGGGGAGGAATCAGACCTTATTAATACTAAAAAAGTGACCAAGAGAATATGAATAACTACTGACCTATATATCTACTCACCCCTCTATATAAAATTTATATGAACCAGATACATGCAAATCAAGTATGACAGTATTATTCAGGAAAAAGCAGGCTTTTTCACACAAAATCTTCTAATGGATCACATTGTTACCATCTTCCAACTAAATGCAAGATGTAGAGATTACAGTCTATTCAATATTTGTTTACTATAAAAATATTTTATTTACTTGAACATAGGGTCCTCTTACAGGTGCTTTTTCAACAAGATGTCTCCCATTCATCAATCAATCAAAATCATTCACTATTTTTTAAGGTTATACAGTACAATCATATTTTCACATTAGTTATGTTGTAAAAGAAATATCAGATCAAAAGGGAAAAACCGTGAAAAACAAAAAACAAAATGTGAAAATAGTATTCCTCTATCTGCATTCAGACTCCGTATTTTTTTCTCTGGATGTAGAGAATATTTTCCATCATGAGTCTTTTGGAATTGTCTTGGATCATTGTATTGCTTTGAAGAGCTAAGTCTATCATAATTGGTCATCATACGGTGTTGTTGATACTGTATGCACTGTTTTCCTGGTTCTGCTCACTTCACTCAGCATCAGTTCATGTAAGTCTTTCCATGTTTTTCTGAAATCTACCTGCTCATCATTTCTTTTTTTGTTTGTTTGTTTTTTGAGGGACAATGAGAGTTAAGTGACTTGACCAGGGTCACACAGTAAGTGTCAAGTGTCTGAGGCCGGATTTGAACTCAGGTCCTCCTGAATCCAGGGCCAGTGCTTTATCCACTGTGCCACCTAGCTGCCCTGCTCATCATTTCTTATAGCATTTTAGTATTCCATCACATTCATATACCACAACTTGTTCAGCCATTCCCCAGTTGATGATCATCTCCTTAATTTCTAATTCTTAGCCACCTCAAAGAGCTGCTATAAATATTTCTGTATGTGTTTGTCCATTTCCCTTTTTTATGATATCTTTGGGACACAAACCTAGTAGTGGTATTGCTGGGTCAAAGGGTATGCACAGTTTTATAGCCCTTTGGCCATAATTTCAAATTGCTGTTGGAATGGTTGGATCAGTTTACAACTCCACCAACAATGTGTGTGTTCCAATTTTCCTACATCTTCTCCAACATTTATCATTTTCCTTTTTTGTCATAGTAACCAATGTGATAGGTGTGAGGTGATACCTCAGAGTTGTTTTAATTTTCATTTCCCTAATCAACAGTGATTTAGAGCATTTTTTCATATGACTATAGATAGCTTTGATTTCTTCATCTGAAAACTCCCCTTTGGCCATTTATCAATTGGCAAGTGATCATTCTTTCAAATTAGATGCAGTTCACTATATATTTGAAAAATGAGGCTTTTATCAGAAACATCTATTGTAAAAATTGTTTCCCAGCTTTCTGGCTTCCTTCTGATCTTGGTTGCATTGGTTTTGTTTGTGCAAAAACTTCTTGATTTAATGTAATCAAAATAATCCATTTTGCATTTCATAATGTTCTCTATCTTTTGTTTGGTCATAAATTCTTCCTCTCTCCATAGATCTGAGAGGTAAACTACTCCTTTCTCTCCTAATTTGCCTATGGTATCACCCTTTATGTCTAAATCATGTATCCATTTTGACCTTATTTTGGTATATGGTGTGAGATGTGGGTCTATGCCTAGTTTCTGCTATACTATCTTCCACTTTTCACAGAAGTTTTTGTCAAACAGTGAATTCTTGTCCAAAATCATCCACTATTCCTTCAAAAATGTGACAACAGAAACTATGCTGTTCATTGACCTCCTAATAATAAATATCAAAGTATAAAACAAAGAGCCACATGCCCACCATTTGATTGTGTGATGGAGGACAGTGTTGTGTCCAGGAGAAGGCAGGATTCCTTCCCCATGGATGGCGTGATCATTCACATGCTCTTATTTTTCATGATAATGCACTAATTGCATCAAGTCCCAGTACATTGCAGAGCCTCCTGGAAGAGATCTGTAACTACTCAAATGGGCTTTGCCTGTCCATCTACTCCAGAAAGAACAAATAGATAAACAATGTCTATTGCCCAGATTTCAACATGTGCTTAGATGGAAAGCCTTCAGAGCGCCTCCACCAGTGTGTACATTTGGAACAGACAGATGGGCAATGACTCGAAGAGGAGGAGGAGGGGGATGGATTGTCTGGCTTTCAGAAAATTGCAAAACTTATTCCCTGGCTTCAAGCTTCCCATGAAAACCAAGTTCCATCTTTTCCAATACTAACATTCAACTGGAGATGCCATATGGCACTGAGACATGGAAAACACTAATCTCTGAAGAATTAAAAAATGATTTTCACACCAAGGTGGGGGAGGGGCAAGAGGCTGTAGCTGAGAACCAATGAAAGAGAAGAAAGAGAGTAAAAGTCGTCATCAGGGGATTAGAGGAGAAAACAGGGAGATGGGATGATCATATGGCAATGATGAGGAAGGCCAGTGTATACACATCTACACTCAGGATGTTGGAAGAAAGGGAGGCAGACTTCCAGCGTGTTGTTGGGAGGACCCCCAGTGATAGAGATGGATGAGAGCCATGCAGGATGGCCAAGCAAGGGCAAGGTGTGTTCTCTATAACTAGACAGAAATCCTGAGATGATGTGATCCCAAATCCATGAGTAATTCTGAGTTTAAAAAGAAAATTCTAGGATAACCTCATTGGATAGTTCCTTTTCCCTTTCCTCCCCAGAAGTCTTAGTCTCTTGGGCCAAAGTCAAGCCATCTACACCCCATTTCCCACCTCCAGACCTTTGCCCAAGATGTCCCCCATGCCCAGAATGCGTTCTCTTTTCACCTTTGTGTGAAGAACCCTCACTTTTTCAAGGCTCAGCTGATTGGTGCCTTTCCTACTCCTCCTAGTTGTCACTGCTCCTGCCACCCCCCCACATTACTTTGTATTTGCTTATTGGTACATGTGTTGTTTCTTCGCAGTAGGTCAGAAGTTCCTTGAAGCCATTGTTTGATTTGTTTCTGTGTCCCTAGTTCCTGGAACTTGATAGAAGTGTATTGTGTTGAATTAAGCTGCATTGGAAATCCAGTCTCCATGGCCTGGAGGCTCAGACAGTCCTGCAGGCACTTCTTTTCCCTGTTCCTTTCCAGGGTCCTTGGTCCTTTGGCCTTCCAGACTTAGCTGCTCCATCCAAGAAAGGGCCTTCTCATCAGTCCTGTAGCCATTCTGGATGGGGAGCTGAGCCAAGCTCCAGAGGCATCAGAGCCGGGCCTGATCAGCTGTCCTGGACTGCCCACTGGAATGAGCCACAGCAAAACTGAGCCAAGCTCTGGAGGCATCAGAGTGGAGCCTGGGCAGCAGTGCCATACTGTCCATTGGAATGAGCCACAGAGGAGCCAAGCCAAGCTCTGGAGGCAGCAGAGCCGGGCCTGGGCAGCAGTCCTGGACTGCCCATTGGCTATCTGGGGCTGATAACAGATGAACAAAGTCCATTATGAGTCTGGGAAAGGGGAGCTAGAGTCACAGATGCCAGACCACTGGAGTCCACCTGGTAAAAGGCTCAACAAGCCGTCCTTCATAGCACATAGGATCTCAGTGGTGAGTACCTGAGTGCTGATGAAGGGCAGAAAGGCCATGCCTCACTCCCCTGCCTTCTCCATACAAAGTCCCCCACCTTGATGGAGCACTAGAATTGAGCTAATGCAAAGTCAGACAAGTGCTTGCAGAAACAAGACCTTTGTTTTACACAGCGTGGTTGGTCTACACGAAGATCTCTCCTTTCTTGAACACCACTTACTAAGTGATGTCCTCTCAGCATCCCTGGAAGACAGCTTCTGCAAGCATGAGAAGGCAGTTAAGGCTATTTCACCCCTTGGAGCATAGGTGGAGGGTGCTGCTTTTGCACAGAGACCCCCTGAAAACTCTCAGTGACAGAAGTTCTTGGAGGCATTCAGATTCCTCAACATTAAAGTCATTGGAAATCCCTTTACTCTTGCTATAGACGAGATGACTTCAATTCTCCAGCCCTAGCCTCTGGAGAAGGGGGCCTCCTTCTGGGATGATGCCCCTCCCTGCCACTCCCCTAAATGATGTTGTTCAGTAGTTTGTGACTCCTCATTACCCCATTGGGGGTTCTCTTGGCAAAGACACTGGAGTGGATTGCCATTTCCTTCTCCAGTTCATTTTACAGATTTGGAAACAGAGGCAAACAGCATTAAGTGACTTGCCTAGGGTTACACAGCCAGTAAGTGTCTGAGGCTGGATTTGAACTCAGGTCTTGCTGACTTGTGGCCTGGCATTCTAACCACTTTGCCACCTAGCTGCCCTAAACGGTACAGGCATCAAATACACTGATGGTCTGAGTAGGAAGAGGAGTTCAGCCCTGCACCCACCCCTCACCCCCCAAAACTCTGGCTTTGTCCTGTCTAAGAAAGGTCTGTAAGTGAGAGAAGTCCATTGCATCATTCCTCACAGTGGAGTGGAAAGGTTAGAGCATTTAGAATAAAGAGGATGAGGGGGTGGCTAGGTGGTGCAGTGGATAAAGCACCGGCCCTGGATTCAGGAGTTCCTGAGTTCAAATCCAGCCTCAGACACTTGACACTTTACTGGCTATGTGACCCTGGGCAAGTCACTTAACCCCCATTGCCCCACCAAAAAAAAAATAGAATAAAGAGGATGAGATATGAACCTTGGCCCCACATTTGACTGTACATGGTCAGGTCATTTCAATTTCTAAGTCTCAGTTTCCGCATCTGTGAAATGGGGGTAGTAACGTTCACACAGACCCACCTTCCTTCATGGTGGTTTCAAACTTCCAAAAGCTCTTTAGGTATGTACTCAGTCAATTAGCATACACTAAGCACCTACTGTGTGCCTCAGTGGTAAGCACTGAGGATCTAAAGAATGGCAAAAAACAGCCCTTCCCCTCAAGGAGCTCACAGTCTAATGGGTGGACAACAAGCAAGCAATATGTATAAACAAGCTGTAATTAGGACCAATGAGAAATAATCTATAGAGGGAGGGCACTAGTCTTAGGAGGGGTTCGGAAGGGTTTTCTATGGGAGTGAAAATTTTAGCAGTCTTAAAGGAAGCCTCCAAGGACTCCAGGAGGCAGAGATGAGGAGGTAAAGCCCTCCAGGCACTGGGGACAGGTGCAGAGATGAAAAGGGAGAGCACTTCAGGCCTGCAGACAGCCAGAGAAAATATCAGGAGCCAAGAAAAAGATTGTCTTGTGGGAGGAACAGAAGGCAGCCAGTGTCACCGCCTCAGAGTACAGAGGGGTGAGAAGACTGGAAAGGGGGAGAGGAGCTAGGTAGAGCCAGCCAGAGTGCTCAGTGGTTATAGCACTGGGCCTGGAGCCAATCTGGCATCAGACACTTACTAGCTGTGTGACCCTGGGCAAGTCACTTCACCCTCAGTTTCTTCATCTATGAGCTGGAGAAGAAAATGACAAAGCCCTACTGTATCTCTGCCAAGAAAATCCCAAATGGGGTCATGAAGACTCATACACAACTGAAAAATGACTGAATGATTATTATCATTGCATGTTAAAGGGATTTAAAAATCAAACAAGGGATTTAATACTTAATCCCAGAGTTGATAGGAAGTCACTGGAATTTACTGAATGAGTTTGGGGTGGGGTGTGGGGTGACATACGTTGTATTATTCTTCTCGACTACCATCATCATGGATCCTATGGCTGAGTTCAAAAGGTCAGCCTCACTAGTACAAAATGGAAGAAGGCATGTCTAGATGGGACTTGGGGTGAGAAGCATACTGACATTTTTTTTAATAAATATTTTTTTTTTCAGGGCAATGGGGAGTTAAGTGACTTGCCCAGGGTCACACAGCCAGTAAGTGTCAAGTGTCTGAGGCCGGATTTGAACTCAGGTACTCCTGACTCCAGGGCTGGTGCTCTATCCACTGCGCCACCTGGCCATCCCCAAAACTTATCTCTGTTTTATTTATTTATTTATTTATTTATTTATTTATTTATTTATTTATTTATTTATTTATTTATTTTAGTGAGGCAATTGGGGTTAAGTGACTTGCCCAGGGTCACACAGCTAGTAAGTGTTAAGTATCTGAGGCCGGATTTGAACTCAGGTACTCCTGAATCCAGGGCCAGTGCTCTATCCATTGTGCCACCTAGCTGCCCCTACATACTGACATTTTAATGTGCTCTCAATGAACTTCAAAAGAAGTCAACGGTCTGCTATGATAATCAGAAAAGGTGAATGCAATGTTAGGCTACAGTAAGAGGGACATGGCATCCAGGACCCTGGGGGTGATCATCTCACTGGACTGCCCTTCTCAGACTTCATCTCAGAGCACCATTGCAGTATGGAGATCCACATTCTAAGAAAGATATCAATGAGTTGCATCCATGACCAGATGGATAGAGCATGGCATGAAGAGAAACAGAAGATGCTGTCGACACAAGGATCGTTGGAAGGAACGAGACGATTAGCCCGGAGAAAAGCAGATTTTCTTCAAGGATCTGAAGGATTCTCTTGTGAAAGAAGAATTATTAAATATGATCTATTTGTCTCCAGAGGACAGAACTAGGATTAGTGGATTAAAAAATTGGAGAGAGGCAGATTTGGGCTGAATGTAACGGGAAGCGCACTAACAATTTGCTGTTGTTCAGTTGTGTCCAATTCTTTGTCACCCTGTATGGGGTTTTCTTGGCAAAGATACTGGAGTGCTTTGTCACTTTCTTCTCCAGCAGGTTAAGGCAAACAGAAGTTAAGTGACTTGCTCAGGGTCACACAGCCAATAAGTGAGGATTTGAATTCAGGTCTTCCAGATTCCAGGATCAATACTGTCTCCACTGAGCTTACCTGGCAGCCTCAATTAGGAGCAAATACCATCCAAAACTGGGAATGGGTTGCTTCTAGAGCTGGTGGACTCCCCATTGTTGGACATCTTCAGTCAGAGGCTCAGAGGCTGGTTGACCATTTATCAGGGATATTTCCCAGGGATGGGTCAGGCCAGCCTTCTGAGGTCCTTTGCCAATCTAAGGCCTCTTGATGCTGAGGTTATCAGCACTTCCCCTAAGTTTTCATGCCCAGGTCAGCTTGATGAAAATCTACCTTGTTCCCAGAGGACATATTATCCGTGTGTATTTATTCATTCCCATACCCATGTGGAGTTTGAATGGAGGAAGGGAGAGCAGGGCTGGCTGACAAAAATCCAGAAACCAGACACGGGCCCCTCTCAGGCCCAACCTCACCCCAGCATTTGCTTTGCTTTTTGAAATCTGCAAATCTGAGATAAGTCCCAGACTCCACCTTCCTCCCTCTGCCCCCCTTCCCCAACCCCTCCACCGTTCCTGGGGCTGGCCCTTCTCAGATTGGACGTGACAGGCAGCAGCTGATTGAGCCAAATGAGGCCCAGCAAGAAGTGGGAAGAGACCTGCGAGCGGATCTGCAGCCTGGCTGGGTGCCGGGGTGGGCGGGGCTGACAGTCCTCCCTGCCAGCTGTCTCTGCGCTGCCTCCAGGAGATCAGCAGCTTTTTCCAGCTGGGCTCTACAGGAGCAAAAAAGCAAACTTGCCAAGCAGACTCAGAGCTGCTCTCCAGCTCGGATCCATGGTCTCCTCGAGGTGTGTGCTCCCTCCGAGGGCGTCAGGCCGGCCCGCGGGCAGCCTGCCTCTGGGCGGTGAGCTCTGGACCTGTGGGGTGTGACCCTTCAGGCCAACCGACCTTTATCTGTGGGTGGGGATGTTGGCCTGATCTCTCCTGAGGGGCTGTGAGTCTCACTGAGAAGACCTGCAAGGCGCCCGATGGACTTGGGGCTGGGAGGGACTTTAGAAGCTAGTGGAGGAAACTGAGGCCCAGGGAAGTGGCCCCATTTCCGTGATCAGCCCAAGATCCCCGGGTGGTGAGTAACAAGGCCCGGTGATCTGGGTCTAAATCCAGTGCTTTGTGTCCCAAGGTTCCATGCTCCCCCCCCCCCCTCCACCTTTATGCTTTGTTCGGGACTGATTGTCAGCCCAGTGGAGAAGGGGGCCAGTCCCGGCCAGGTAGGCATTCCTTGTCCCATAAAAGGAGATCAGCAGCCTCGCTCTGCTTGCTGCCCTTTCGACACACTCCATCGGCCGTCCTTCATCGGCCCCACAGGCCTCCTCTTCCTGGTGACACAAGCCCACTTCCTCCAGCCTCTCCTGAACGGGCCGTCTCTGAGCCCTTCTCTGGCCAGGCTGCTCCTCAGCTGCTGGACTCCAAGCATTTCCTCAGGGCCTGGTCCTTCCCTGCCGCTCTCTGCACCTATTATGGTTGAACCTGAGGTTGGCCTTGGAGGCTACCTGTTCTTGTTCAATGGGAAATCAGCCTAAGGTCCTGCTGGGTGGGCCAGGACCCTACCGCAGGCCCTGACATGTTTGACGGGGCCTAGCCAACTTCTTTCCGTCTTACCTAAAGCTCTGCAGGCAGGGGAGAGGGGGAGAAAGGCTCAATGAGGAAACATGACCTTTCTAAGCGAGTGTTGTGGGAAATGTTGCCCTAGGGAGAACAGCTTGATTGGGAAATAATCCCTTTGGCCAAGGATGCGAAAACTGAATGATGCCTTTGCCAGGGTGCATGAAATCTCCACGCTGTTTAACCAAACCAAAATACTGCCCAAACATTCCCACTCACTTCACCCCACTTCAAATCCCCTTCCTCACAAAGAGCCTGCCAGAGGGAAACGATCCACATTGTACAGAGGGGGAAACTGAGGCACAGAGTCAGCTGAAGTTGCTTGCCCAATGCTACACTGCTTGTAGGTAGCAGAGCCAGGGTATAGAGCCAGGGATTCTGCCTATGAGTACAGGATTCCTGCTCTCACAATGTTGGCACTAGGAAGAGTCACTCATCCCTAGAGGGTTTTCAGCCATGCTCTTTGTCGGTGCATGTCCTTGCAGCCCAGCACAGCCCATGCTGAGGGTCAAGGGCATCCAAGGACAATATTCTCAGAGGGACCTAGCACAGAGACAAAATTGTCCAGGAGCTTAGAGCATAGGACACAGAGGCAATACCCAGGGGTCCAAATACTGGGGGAGGGAGGCAGGAGAAAGCCAGAGGCATCAATCCCAAGGAAGGGGAAGCCCTTTGTCAGGACTTTTTTTTTTTTCCAAACTTCTTGACTCTGTTCCTTAGTGAGCTTTGTTCAAGTGGCAGAGCCCAGGTAACCCAATGAGAAAGAGCTAGAGGTGGCCGGCATGCTGTACCATAGAGACCTGGAAAATCCCCTTCTCTGGGTGTCTCTGGAATGAAGAGGTGGACTCAATAATCCCTAAGGTGCTGTCCAACTGAAACATGTTTATTAACAGAGGTTACCTAGTCCAAGATGAAATGAAATAATATTTATAAAACCTTTAAGGTCTCACAGACCTTAAAGCACGATGTAAATTCGAGGTAGGTACTATTATTGTTATTATTATTGCTGTTGTTATTTTTATTATTCCTGGGAGGAGCCGGAAAATACAAATAAATCACAACCAAAACAACCCAACTAAACAAACATCTATTTTTAATGGCAATTGCATTCAAGGTACTGTGCTGCTTGCTGGTGATACAAAAGAAGAAGAAGGAGGAGGAAGAGGAAGAAGAAGAAGAAAGAAGGAAGAAAAAACAAGTTCTCCACTCAGGTAGCTTACATTCTATCCACAAGCCAAAGTTCATTTGAAAGCAGGGAAATGGAGGTGGACCCTAATGACTTCAGGATTCATCTTTCTTTCCCATGGTCCCTCCCCTGGTTCAGGCCACCAGCACTTCCTGCTTGGATTATCACAATGACCCCTAAATAGCTTCTTTGCCTCAGGATTTTTCTCCCTCCAATCTGTCCTGAGCATCTAGCCAGATTCTTTTCCCCATAATATTCCTTTTTTTTAAACTTGTGGGTTTTTTTATCCTTTTGTTGTTGTTGCTGCAGGGCAATAAGTGTTAAGTGACTTGCCCAGAGTCACACAGCTAATGAGTGTCAAGTGTCTGAGGCAGGATTTGAACTCAGGTCCTCCTGAATCCAGAGCCGGTGGTTATGCACAGCACTACCTAGCTTCCCCATAATATTCCTTTCATCGAGCCACTCTCCTACCTCAAACCTTCAGTGACTTCCCATGGTCCCCAAAGTCAATCCTACATTCCTTGGATTGGGATTCAAGGATTTTTACAGTGGGATGGCAGCCCATTTTTCCAAATCTGCTTTCCAATTTGAACCCTCTGCTGGTCTACTCAATGTTGCAAATACATGCCTTGTGTTTTCCCAGGTCTATACTTTTGTGCAAAGTCACCAGCCTCACTCTCTCCTCCAGAGCCATCTGGGTCCAGTGGCAAGATGCACATCAGGGGGCAGCTAGGTAGAGCAGTGGATGGAGCCCCGGCCCTGGAGTCAGAAGTACCTGAGTTCAAATCCGGCCTCAGACATTTGACACTTACTAGCTGGTGACTTTGCACAGCCCTCCCTCACTTAAATCCGATTCACAGCAAGTCATGACATCACTTCCTGATGTCATGATCCTTTTTGAGAACAAAAGACAAACAACAACAACAAAAATAAGAGTGGAAGGGAGGGAAGAAGAAAATGAGAGCGACAGAAAGACAGAGATAGAGAAATAGAGACAGAGACAAAAAGAACCTAAAGGTAGAACAAGATAGACTCAATTGAAAGGCTCAGCAACTCAGATGATGGGAAGGTAGGTATACTCAAGAAAATCTCTGATGACAGATATTTGAGCCAATGAGTTCCTTAAAGGTGGTTATTCTGCCTTTCCCCTAAAAATATTTTAACACAGTCACTGGGTTGGGAGCCACAGGATCTGGGTTCAAGTCTTAGCTCTGACATTCGCTACTTGTGTGACCTTAAGCCAGTCATTGACCTCCACTGGCCTGTGTTTTTTCCTCATTCAATTAGAGCAAAGCTTCTTAAACTATGAGTCACAACACCATATAGGGTTGCATAACTAAATGTGGAGGTTGTGAAAAATTTAGCAACAGTAAAAGGTTATGTCTACCTATTTTATATTACTATATACCTGGGGCTGCATAAAAATTTCTCAGGGAAAAAGGAAAAAGTTTAAGAAGCCTTGCATTAGAGTGACTCTGGGGTGCTTTCCACCTCTAGATCTGTGCTGAGCTGAGAGAAGGGAGACAAGCCATGGGAATCTCCTTTGGAAAAGCACCAGGCCAGGAGTAAACAGGGAAGGCAGGAAGAACCCTGTTGCAGGTGACCTGGCAGACCCAGGTAGCTTAATGCAGGGAATACTCTGTGGCACTGACTGCTTGGGTGCTCCTGGGACCTCCATTGTAAGGAGAGTAGCCAGGCAAGCCACCTTTGTGCCCTGCTTCCTCTCTGGTCCCTGCTCCTGACTCTCTGGACTTTTCTTCATCATTCTTCAGCATCCTTCTCACCCAGGAAGATCCCAACTCCCCTGCGGCTCCTTCCTCCAATTGGTTGGTTCCTCCCAGAAGCTCTATGTTAAAGAAAGTTCCCGGGCTGGCCATATATACTCCATCCTTACTCTCAAGGCTTCACCCTGGATGTTCCAAACATTTTTCTCCACCATTAACCCACCAGGGTATTTCCCCTCTCTTTTCACCTCCCCCATCACTTCCCCCCAACAGCTTCCCAGATTCCTTTTTGGGGTTGTCTCCCCACATTAGGATGTAAGTTCTTGGAGGGGAAGGATTATCTTTCTTTGTGCTTATATTTTGTATTTCCAGCACTTAAGAAGTACTTAGAACTGAGCAAGCACTTAACAAATGCATGTTGACTTGCTGGTCTTTGAGTCTGGAAATCCTGGGTGCAAATCCTTCCTTAGACATTTACTAGGTGTATGACCCTGAAAAAGTCATTTCATATACCTCAGCCTCAGTTTCCTTATCTGTAAAATGGGAAAAGAACACCCACCTTACAGAGTTGTTGTGAGGATCAAATGAAAACTTTTTAAAGAGCTCTGTAGGGGGCAGCTAGAACACTGGCCCTGGAGTCAGAGGTCTTGAGTTCAAATCCCTGCTTCTGCTATATGAAATATCGCATGTCAATTCCCCAATCTTAATTTGTCCCTTCCTCTGAAAAATGAAGTGGGAGGACTTAGTGAGTTCCAAGGTCTCCACTAGAAATCCTATTTATTTATCTATCTATAGATTCATTCATCTATCCATCCATCCATCCATCCATCTATCTATAGGCATGCTGTGAAACCCACCTGGCTTCTTTTAAAGAGGCGGCTCCAGCTACCATGGTTTCCACCAGCATCTAAAGCTGTTTTCCTGCCGGCTTTGCTTTGGAAACCTAGCCCCAAACGCTGCCTACACAACAACTGCCTCTTTCTCTCTGCTCCCATGCTGTAGTTAGTAGTGCCAAGCTACCTGAACATCTGCTCCCTCCTCCCTCTGTCTATCTCTCTCTCTGACTTGCTTGTTTTCTCTATTCTTGCTGTGTCTATGTCTCTGTTTCTGTCTCTAGCTTTCTATATCCCTGTCTCTCTTGCTTTCTCTATCTCTGCATCTTTCTTGCTTTCTTTGTCTCTGCTTCTGTCTCTGTCTTTATTTCTGTCAATAGCTGGATCATTATTTCAGAGGGCATGGTTGACCTCCTCAACTCTGGCTTCACTCTTCCATACCTGGCCAGGTATCTATAGTTTAATAGCCTTTTAAACACAGTTCCAAGTTGCTTTCCATAATGGTGGGTCTAGTTCACAGTTTTACCAACACTGCATTAGTGTACCTGTTTTCCCATAGCCCCTCTAGCATTGGCCATTTCCCATTTTTTGTCATCTTAGCCAGTCTAATGGGTATAAGGTAGTACCTCAGAATTGTTTTAATGTGCATTTCTCTGCTCATTAGTGAATTAAAGCATTTTTTTAAAAAATATGGTTATTGATAGCTTGGATTTTTTTCTCTGAAAACTGCCTGTTCACACCCTCTGATCATTTATCAATTGGGGAATGACTCTTTTAAATTTTAACTCAGTTCCCTATTTATTTGGGAATGGGACCTTTATCAGAGAAACTTTCCACAAAGATTTTCTCCCAGTAAGAATATTGAGCATTGATGGACTTCTTTCAACAGTAACAGCTTTCCAGATGACTCAATGAAGGTCACCTAGGCAGCTACGGGGCATCACAATGCCCAGGGGACTGACTGCTCCTGGAGTCGGGAAGACTTGAGTGCAAATCCATCCTCAGATCCTTCCTAGCTGTGTGACTCTGGGAAAGTCACTTAATGTCTGTCTGCCTCATTTTTCTCACTTGTAAAATGGGGATAATAATAGCACCCACCTCGCAGGGTTTTGGGGAGTATCAAATGAGATACTATTTGTAAAGCACTTGGTCTAGCACCTGACACAAAGTAGGCATTTAAGAAATGCTTCTTTTCCTGTCCTTGCCCTTCTGAGCACCAAGATCATCTGGAGTCCTGACTACTCTGCTGCCTACTGAAACAAGGAATCAGTAAACATCCTACGGTGAGTGGGAAGAGGCAAGTAGACTAAGAAGAGTGGAGGCAGAAGACCTGAGCTCAGCTGCTTTAGGTCAATTTGTGAGCTTCAGTCTCATCATGTGAAAATGGTGGTTATAAGATAGTGTCCATAAAAAATATCTGTACTCTTGGAACACCATATGCCTAGCAGCTCCTATGACTGGTATCATTTCCCTCAATCAGTCATTTAGTGGGTAGACACTGATTGAGCTCCTTCTGTGAAGATATATCCAAAAGCTTTTTAAAAATTCTCTAGAAATATTAAGAAATCCTCTCTGGCCCCAAACCCTGGTCTAGACTTTTCCTTTGGGAAAGAGAGAAGAACAAAGGCTAGAGACATCTTCTGAAATGGAGTAAGAGTGATAACCAAATGTAACTCCTATCTAGATGGGATTATTACCTTCCCATTCACCTGGATGGGTTGGTATAATGATTCACCTGGGGACAGCATCTTCTATTCTGAAATTCAAGGTTAAGATTTTGATCACAGGAAAGAACTCTTAAGGGAAAGGGGCCCAGCGAGTTACTGAGTAGTAACTATTTCTGGAATATTAACCCCTAAATGTTTTTTTAACATATTGTAATCATTTCCCTGATCAAGATTCTTATAAATGTCTTCTGAAATTTTCTTGGAACAGAGTCATGTTGGGAGTCATGAGGGATTATGACAATTTGGACAGCTCTTTCCAAACTAGAAGTGGTTTGGATATAGATTAAGTTTGTATTCAATAAAATGGTTCCTGGCAGAACTGAGATTAAATCACAGAACACTGGATTAATATGAACATTTTGGGGGGCAGCTAGGTGGCACAGTAGATAAAGCATCAGCCCTGGATTCAGGAGGACCAGAGTTCAAATCCTGCCTCAGATACTTAACACTTACTAGTGACCCTGGGCAATTCATTTAACCCTCATTGCCCTGCAAAAGAAAATAAAACAAAACAAAATATGAACATTTTTTCTTCAATGCTGCTATGCATCTTGCATTGTGCTAAACACCCAAGGATACAAAGAAATACAAAAACACAGTGCTTACTCTCAAGGAGCCTATGTTGTAATGGGGAAGACAACATGCAAATAACAATGTGCTACCTTTCTTTCATGAGCATTAGTCTTTATATTGTGCCTGGAATGCAATGCAGCACAACATAATACTCAATACAATACTATATACAGTGTGATATTGCATATTATATGGTGTTGTGTGCCATATTATATTGCATGTTGTTGTCGTTGTTTGTCCTTCATTGTTGAAGAGGACCATGACATCAGGGTGATGTCATGACTTGCACTGAATTGGACTTAAGTGAGGGGGCTGTGCAAGGTCACCAACCTCAGTCTGTGCTCCAGAGCCATCTGGGTCCTGTGGCAAGATAGACATCAGGATGACTGGACATGACCTGGATGTTTGAGGCAATTGGCATTAAGTGAATTGCCCAGGGTCACACAGCTAGTAAATGTCTGAGGTGAAATTTGAACTCAGGTCCTTCTGGCTTCATGGCCCCAATGCAGTACTATTACATAGTATTGTATTATATATTGGATAGTATTGTATTGAGCCACCATATTGTGCCTGGAATGCCTTCTGTCCTCACCTCCCCACAAGGTGAAATCTTTCTGTTGCTTTAAAAACTAGCTCAGGGACTGTGCTGCCCATGAAGCCTCCCCTCATGTGTTCAAATGAAAATGGTCTCTCTCTCTCTCCTCAAATTTTCCTAGCGTATTTTGTCTGCATCATTTCTCTGTCTCTTCTTACCCTACATTGCATTGTGTGCACTGGTTTGCATGTATATCCTAAATATCCCTCCCCTTATAGGACCATAAGTTTCTCCAGGGCATGATCTGTGTTGCTCTTGTAGCCCAGGCTCTTGCAGTCGTAAAAGACTTGACATATAGCAGGTGCTGAGTGAATTAAGAATGAATGAGGGGAGGGGCAGCTAGATGGCGCAGTGGATAGAGCACTGGCCTTGGAGTCAGGAGTACCTGAGTTCAAATCCGGACTCAGACACTTAACACTTACTAGCTATGTGACCCTGGGCAAGTCACTTAACCCCAACTGCCTCACATAAAAAAAAAAAAAAAGAATGAATGAGGGGCAGCTAGGTGGTGCAGTGGATAGAGCACCGGCCCTGGAGTCAGGAGTACCTGAGTTCAAATCCAGCCTCAGACACTTAACACTTATTAGCTGTGTGACCCTGGGCAAGTCACTTAACCCCAATTGCCTCACTAAAAAAAAAGGGGAAAAAAAAAGGAATGAATGAATGAAATACAGGATACGAACTTTGTTTGTTCCACCTCTCTCCACATGACCTTATTGGAGATGAGCATGGAGGATAAGGCACAGATGGAGATTGAGTGGGGTCAAGTGGTCAATGTTGAATGCCAAGATTCTAAGGAGCAATAGTTTTGAATCTCCCTTGGGAAGACACCATCTACTGATACAGGGAATGGGGCTGCTTAGGGAGACTAGACCGTGGTGACCCACCAATATGAATTGCCATTCTAAGGGAATACAATATGCCACGTGCACCAGGGTTGTCTTATTTTTGTTTCCATTTTTGAAAAATTGAACATTGACAAAATTCACCTAATTCCCTCCAACAATGTTGCATACAGTGTGAATGTGAACCTGGAGTTTTTGGAGTTATGCCTACCATGCACTCCTCACCCCTCTCTGTCTCTTGGATCATTAGCTAGCTCTTTGAAGCTCAACTCATTGTGTTCTCCTTCAGGAAGTCTTCTGAGATTCCAACCTTAAATCTTTAATTCTCCTCATTTTAGAGCTGAGAAAATGAAGTCCCAAAGAAAGGAAGGTAGGAGTTAGAAGATCTGTGATTGGGACTCTACTCATTGGACTGTCCTCCCTTCTTATCTCTCCCAATCCTACCCAGGACAGTGAACCATATAATAGTTGTTGCTTAAGTTTTCAAAGTGTTTTACATAGATTATCTCATTAGATCTCATGTCATATTTCTTTGTATCCCCAGAGTTTACTACATGCCGGAAGATAGTAAGTGCTTAATAAATGTTCTCACAACAATCCTGTGCTATTCTTTTCCCCATTTTGCAGATTAAGAAAGTGAGGCTTAGAGAGGTGAAGTGACTTGCTCAAGGGTACACAGCTAATAAATGTCAGAGCTAGGTTACAACCCAGGGCTCTTATCTCTACTTCATTGAATGCCCATTCCTACACCACCACCACCACATCATCACCCCCGAAGAATTATATTCCATTTTGCTGGGTAGCATTTTCTTGGTTGTAATCCTAGCTCCTTTGCCTTCCAGAATATCAAGTTCCATGTCCTCTGCTTCTTTATCATGGTAGCTGCTAAATCTTGTGTGATCCTGACAGTGGATCCACAATACTTGAATTCTTTCATTCTGGCTACTTTTAGAATTTTCTCTTTGACATGGATTTTGGCTCTATCATTCCTGGGAGTTTTCATTTGGGGATCTCTTTCAGGAGGCAACTGGTAGATTCTTTCAATTTCTACTTTGCCCTCTGGTTCTAAGCTATCTGGGCAGTTTCCCTTTGTAATTTCTTGAAATATTGTGATGTCTAAGCTCCTTTCTTGATCATGGTTTTCAGGTAGTATAATAATGCCTAAATCATCTCTCTTCCATCTATTTTCCAGGTCAGTTGTTTTTCTGATGAGATATTTCACATTTTTCCCTATTTTTTCAGTCTTTTGATTTTGTTTTATTGTTCTTTGATGTCTCATGGAGCCATTAGCTTTCACTTGTCCAATTCTAATTTATAAGGTGTTATTTTCTTCAGTGAGGTTTTGTACTTCTTTGACCATTTGGCCAATTCTGTTTTTTAAGGAGTTAATTTCTTCAGTATTTTTTCGTGCCTCTGTTACCAAAGTCTTCTTTTTCCATAATTCTCCTGAATTGCTATCATTTCTTTCCCCAAATTTTCCTTCACTATTCTTATTTGAGTTTTAAAATACTTTTTGCTTTTAATCTCTTTATCTCTTCCAGGAATTCTTGTTGGACTTGTGTCCAACTGCATTTTTCTTTGAGGCTTTGCTTATAGAGAGTTTCAAATCATTGTCTTCTTCTGAGTTTCTGTCTTCAGCTTCCCTGTCACCAAAGCAGCTTTTTATGGTCAGGTTCTTTGTTGTTGCTTAGTCATTTTTCCATTATTTTCCTTGACTTTGGGCTTTATGTTAGAGCTGGGCTCTGCTTACCTCTGGGGGAAATGACTAGCTTGAATTTCTATCTTTTAAGTCCTACTACTTTCACAGTTTAGTAGGGGTTTGTCCGTTTTTAGGGTTTCCAATACAGTATGATCTGGGGAGAAGTCTATCACTGCCTTCCTGATCTGCTCCCTGGTCCTTATATAAGGAGGGCCCCCACTACCCCACAACTATGACCATTTCTGTTTGCCCTGGAATTATGACCCAGAACTAGCAATGGGCAACAGAGCTGCCAAATGGCAGCCAATCCTGCACCTAGTTCTAGTATAGGGGCTCCCTGGGATCACTTTCTGCCCAGGTTTTCAGTCCCCTTACTTATAAGTTGCTCCCTACTGGTACTGTCACTTCCATAGCCCAGTGCTGCCACAGTCCATTGCAACTTCTCCTGGGCTGCACTCCTGGCCAACCCCCACACTAGTGCCCACATAACTCTTTCTGTCTTCCCAAGCTGCCCTGTGCTGGAAAAAATACTCACTGTGACTTTTTCTTGACTTTCTCATTTATAATTCATTTTGGTTCATGTTCTATAGTCATTTTCAAAAGTGCTTTGGGGGAAGCTCAGGTAGTTGGGGTCTCTTATTCCACCATCTTGACTCCACTTCCAGCTTATCTCCAAGAACAGTGCTCTACCTACCCACTACACCAGATTGCTTTTGAAGAGAGGTCCTATTCCTTCCAGCTGCCCAGGCTATAGGTATTAGTTACAGGGATTGGGCCGTCTGGCCCTCCTTCAAGATAATAGCTGCTAACATTTATACAGCACTTTAAGCTTTGCAAAGGGCTTTACAGACATTAAATACAGACATACAAATACTCATTTACTATTTGACATGAACGAAGTTGAAAGCCTTAAGTTTTAAATCCTCCTAATTCCACCCAGCCAGCTGTTTGGGGTTGGGGGAGGAGGAGGAGACATGAAAAGATGAACTGAGACCCCACAGCTGTTGTTCTAATTAAATCAAGAAGAAGTGAGGAGTATGGATTTCAGACCTGAATTGAGTCAGCTGGGACTGGCATAGGGAGCTAATTAAAATGACCACGTGAGCTCAAAAGGGGGTAGATGTGTGCCCAGAGTTCCTGGCGGCTGCTCAAGCTTCCCCCTCCCATTATAATGGGTACTTGGAAAGGAATCACAAAATTGAACAAAAGGCTATGCTTAGAGGGGCTCTTTGTATATGGGACCAGACTCTTGGGACGTCATCAGCATGGGGATCACCCTCTCCATGCTGATCCTTACCTACTCAGTCACGGACAATCTTAGAAAGTTGCCTAGTGCACTGAGAGGCCAAGGGACCTGGAAGGGTCTCAGCTACTGTGTTGGGCTGAGGCAGGACTGGAACACAGATACCCCTGACTCAGGCTCCCTCCCCCTCCCTCCACAGACATTCCCAACCAGTAGGCACCCTTCACCATCCACAATTATTCCCCATTACCACAGGAGCCATCAGCAATAACTGAACACCTGTGATTGAACCTTGCAACCAGGTTGAACAATCAACCCATCAATCAACAAGCATTTAGTAAGCACCTACTATGTGCCAAGTACTATGCTAAGCCCTAGAAATATAAAGAGAGGCAAAAAATCCTTGTCCTCAAGGAGTTTATGATCTGATGGGGGAGGCAACATGGAAACAACTAGGTATATACTTGGTGACATTGAGGGGACAGAGCAGAGGCATTGCTGTCAAGTGTCAGGTGTGCCACTTATTCCTTGGGGGAACTTGCTTCTGGGCTGAGTCTTTGTACTAGTGTGGGAGTGAGCTGCCTGACTCCCAGCAGCATCATCCACCATAGATCTAGCAGAAAGGGAGACGTCCCAGGGTTGCCATAGACTGGAATTAATAGGGCTTGCTTGTATTGCCTAGATAAACAGGCATCATGGGAATGATCTGGTGATACAGAGAGACTTGAGAGAATTTTGAACAACACTGGAGTTTAGTTTCTCATCAAAATTCACAACAATGTCACCTGGGAAAATCCTAGCCCATGGATATCCTGACCTTTCAGTTGAGAGCAAGTCATTTGAGGGGGAGGGAAGGGAGAGAGGGTAGGGGGATGTATCTCTGTGTTGAGGGTTCCACGATGTTCAGGATGGATCCTAGCCCTGGAGCTAGAAGGGATGTTGGAGGTCATCCAGTCTAGTCCCCTTTATTTTATTTTATTTTTTGGTGTGAGGCAATGGGGGTTAAGTGACTTGCCCAGGGTCACACAGCTAGTAAGTGTTAAGTGTCTGAGGCCGGATTTGAACTCAGGTCCTCCTGACTCCAGGGCCGGTGCTCTATCCACTGCGCCACCTAGCTGCCCCGCTCCCCCGCCTTTATTTTTCAGAAAAGGAAACTGAGGCCCAAGGAGGCCAAGCGACTCCCCAAAGTCAGAATCCTGGATCTAGACCTGGAAGGCCCTCAGAAGCCATAGAGTCCCGCCCCCTATTATAGAGAAGAGGAAATGGAAGACCAGGAAGTTAAGTGACTTGCCCAAGGTCACATGAGTAGTAAGTATCAGAGGCAGGATTTGAACCCAAGGTCTTTGACTCCAGGGTCAATGATCCACACCTTTTCCCCAGGCCCAAATCTCCTGTTCAAGGCTAGGGAAACTAGAACCTTGGCTACAGATCAGCTTGTCCCTTTTTTATGTCATAGACCCCTTTGGCAGGAAGGAAGGAAGGAAGGAAGGAAGGGAGGGAGGGAGGGAGGGAGGGAGGAAAAGAAAGAAAATGAGGAAAGGAAAGGGAAAAGAAGGGAAAGGAACGGGAGGGGAGGGAGAGAGGAAACATTCATTAAGGGCCCACCACATGCCAGACATTTTGCTAGGTGGTTTGCAAATATTATCTCACTAGATCCTCACAGCAGCTCTGGGAGGTAGGTGCTATTATCCCCATTTACAGTTGCAGAAATTGAGGCAAACAGGTTTAATGTGCTGTGCCCAGTGTTTGAAGACAGGTATGAACTCAGGTCTTCCTGACTTTAGGATCAGAGCCCTGGTTGCTGTGCTATCTATATGGCCTCCCCCCCCCCCCCCCCGCATAATGCTTAAAAATGTATAAAACGTATAGGATTCCAAAAGAAAACATTGTGTTGAAATATGACAATTACAATATTTTTTCAAAAGTTCAAGGAGCTCAGGTTAAGAACTCCTGAGTCTCAGAGGTGGTGTGTGCCCTGCACTTTGAAGGAAGCCTATGTCCTCAGCTGTATGCATACATGCGTGTAAACACAGCCTCACAATGGCAGGGCGTGCTCTGCAAGCCCACAGCCTATCGGAAATGAAAACCTTGCCACTGAACCTGTTGTCACACCCAGATGGGACCAGGTGCCACCTTAAAACACCAATCACCTGGGGAAGGAACAGGCCACGCCCTTGTTCTCTGTGTCTGTGCCCGTCTCTCCTCCTAAATGCATCAAAGACACTCAGACACATGAGCAAACACACACATACACATCACCTTAAATGCTTTCCTGTGCAAGGCCCACTGTGCAGTGGTGTCTTTTCCAAAGCCGGGGCAGACTCCCCAAAGTGATCCAGCCATACCGACCTTCTTCCTCTCTAAGCCCTGGGAAAGCCATGGATTCAAAGGTGCTCGGGAGTGAGGGGTCAGTAAAAGACACCTCTGCATCAGACTGCCAGGGAGGCCTTTCTTTATTTGAAAAAAGGGAAGAGCCCTGGGTTTTCCCCAAGCTCCCAGGAGGCTTCCTGAATATGCATATGAGGCTAATGGATGCATCTGACAGTCATCTAGAAAGCTTCCTTAAGCTATTTTCAGAAAATGGAAAACGTGACTGCAGGACAGCTCCTGGGGGGTTATACTGGGGAGGCTAAGGGCTGACTTCAAAGATGTGCGATGGTCCATGTGGGGAGGGCTGTGTGTGCCAGCTGCTGAAGGGGGAGGGCTTCCCCTTGCCCAAGAGAGGGGCCGCCCGGGAGGGGGGGGGCGCTTAGGCACGGGGCAGGGAGTGTGCTCCAACTATATTCCCCCTCCCCCAGGGCTTGCCAAAGCATCCAGGAGATAAAGGAGGCGTGCTCAAGGACTGACAGCAGATGAAAACATGCCAAGGAAGCCCCCAAGAGGCCGGCCACAGCTCCTCTGTGGCTCTCTGTCCCTTACTGGTCCAGTAAGGCATTAGATTCATGGAAAGAAGCATCCTGGGGGGCCGGGAGGGGAGATGAGATGGGGGCCCGTGTGATCCAAGGGGAAAGAGCCTGGATTTGAATTCAGGGGCTGGGGTTGAAATCCCAGTTCTGCTCCGTCATGCCTGGGCCTCGATTTCCTCATCTCTAAAATGAGGTGTTTGGCCATTGATGACCTTCAATGTTCCTTCTAGTGCATTTTATAGTCACCACTGGAGGGAGGAGAAGGAGTATAAGTGTTATATGCCACCATTTCTGAGGTTCACTAGGGTAGAGTGGACAGTGAGAAACTCCAGAAGGGAAGGACTATTGCTCAATTAGATCATATTTCTCTCTAGCACCAAGAATAAGGCTCTGTATATAATAGGCACTAAATAAATGTTGAATAACTAAATCATCTCCACTCAGCAGTTCTAGTGTACACAGTTGAAAAGCAGACAAGGTGTTTCAAGTGGACAAGGTCAGTGCAGTGATGTTAGGAAATATCATTTCTGTAGTACCATGGGGAAAAAGAAAATTGGGGGTAGGATCAATGGGGATCCAATCCCTTGAAGACTTTTGGTGTGACCCTGGCCAAGTCCATTTAGCTCTGATGCTTAAGAAATGCTTTTATCCAACCATCCATCCATTTATTCACCCAGAAAACAGAGATAAATATAGCTGTCCTAATTAGCTCACCAGGCATATATAATACAAATTTCTCTCTTCAGAGGGAAGCTCTAACCTGTCTTTCCATGTTGATGATGTGAGTCTCCTTTCAGCAATGCAGGCCTTCATGCTGCTCTTCACACAAAACACTTTTTTTTTTTTTTTTTTGCAGAGCAATGAGGGTTAAGTGACTTTTACCCAGGGTCACACAGCTAGTAAGTGTCAAGTGTCTGAGGCCAGATTTGAACTCGGTCCTCCTGAATCCAGGGCCAGTGCTTTATCCACTGTGCCACCTAGCTGCCCCCCACAGAAAACACTTGATCCCCATCTCCATGTCTTTGCCCAGGTCACCTCCCTCTCACACTCAGCCTTCTCTCCTTCCTGATTTTCTTTTTTTGGTGAGGTAATTGGGGTTAAGTGACTTGCCCAGGGTCACACAGCTAGTAAGTGTTAAGTGTCTGAGGCCAGATTTGAACTCAGGTCCTCCTGAATCTAGGGCTGGTGCTTTATCCACCGTACCACCTAGCTGCCCTATTTTTTGAAATAAATAAATGCTTGTCTAATCAAAAAATGAATATTCATTATGCACTAGGCACTGCGCTAGGCACTAAGGATGGAAAATAAAAAATAAAAATCTACCTGTCCTCTTCATTCTCTCAGGTAAGATGTGATTTTTTTGTTCATTTTTCTTTTGGATTTAACAAACAACAAATAAAACTAGACATAGTAAAACATAAAAAGAAAATTGTACATGAAACTGTGAGTCTTTGTTGTGTTTAGCATGCTTTTCTTCATAAATATAGAACATCTTTCAAAGATGTTCAGGGGAGTCAGACAAACATAGAAATGTGTAGAAGACATGTGCTAACAATATAACAAGGCCATTGATGGGGGAGGAAAAAGAAGGAATATTGAAATTATCACTGAAATGAGATCATGGTGTGAAAGAGCATGAATGTCAGGAACTGTTACTGCTATCTGAGGGCCTGCAGAGATGCCACAGAGACCACAGATGACCAAGGAGCAGGAGTAACAGGCCACACCACCCAGTGCCCTCATCAGTCCAGGTCTGGGAGTCAGCTCGGTGACCATCCTGAACTGGGAAGTCTCCAGCTATGTAAGCCTGGGAGCCTCAAGGACAATGCTGAACTATGACCTCCTGCAAGGATCACATTGACAAGATTTAATGGGTTTCTGTCTCTTGTGCCCAAAGCATCCTCCCTGAGCATGATGGGCCTTGGAGAGAAGCTGGAAAACAGATCCCACTTAGAACAACAACAAAGGAGGGGATGGGAAAGGAGAGAAGAGGATGTACCGTGAGTGTCTGGAGGCAGCAGCAAGTCCTTCTGCCATCTGGCTTGTGCCCCAGAGCCATTGCAGCAACCTAAATGTAGGTACACTCCATGGGGGAGCCCAGCAGCCCAGCAGCTCCCACCTCCACTCATGGGCTCAGGGACACTCAGACCTCAAACCTAATGATCCCCAACTAATCTATAGAACAATCTTCTAGTGGGAGAAGGAGTGATTCAGAACACTTAGCCCTGACCTCTCCCTTTATCCTGAAACCAGGCTGGGCAACAATTCCCTCCTAAGTGTGGGAGGAGTGTGTATGAGTGGGTCCCAAGGCATAGCAATTTCCACTGAGGAATTGTCCGAAAGGCTGCATGCCATGGGTGGTGCTCCTGCATTTCAGGGCTGGGTTTGGCGACTCTGGTCTGAGGAGAAGGAGCCCTGGTCAGCTAGGACTACAAAGGGGGCCTGCTTCTGAGGAAATGGATAACCAGACTGCTTCACTTTTCTTTTCTAATGGTTATCTTTCTCAGTAACAGTGTATTAGACAGACAGCCAGTCAGATTCAGGAAGTTGTTTTTGTTGTTGAGTCATTTCAGTCATGTCCAATTCTCCATGACCCCATTTGGGGGTTTCTTGGCAAAGATACCGGAATGATTTGCCATCTCCTTCTCCAGGTCATTTTACAGATGAGGAACATGAGGCAAACAGGGCTAAGTAACTTGCTCAGGGTCATGTAGGTAATAAGTATCTGAGGCCAGATTTGAACTCAGGAAAATGAGTCTTCCTGATTCCAAGGCCAGCACTCTATCTACTGTGGCACCACCTCGCTGTGCTTCTTCACTTTTAGAATAACATACATAAAAGGGATGATGCATCATTTCAAAGCAGGCAGTGTGGAAATCTTTTGTCCAGTCCAACTTCACAGAAATCCAATTTTGCCCACGTGATCCTGGGCATGTTACTTCTCTCCCTGACCTAAGCTTCTTCCTCAGCAAAACAAGAAGTCTTGATCCACGGACCTCTAAAAACCCTTACAATTCTCAGTTATGGCATTTATTCATAAGCAGGGGATGTGAGACCTTCCTAATTATCTGAGGGTTGAAGGGGGATGGCTCTGATCTGTCTTCCTTCTGTATTTCAGGTATATTCCCTTATTTATTCATTTAAGTGGAGAACTAAATCACAGGGATAAGAAATGAGAGAAAAGAGTTTGAGCAATACTGTGGAAGGAAAGTACACAGGACTTGGAGTCAGCAGAGACCTGGTTCAAATCTCACTTTGGATGCTGGCTCATGGTATGATGTGGGCCAAGACACTTGCCCTCTCTGAGGTTCAAAACGTAAGAGAATATTGTAAAGTGCTTAGCACAGCGCCTGGTGTTTAATAAATTCTACTGAATGTAAATTCAGCTCCTCACAGGGAGCTTACATACTGATTGATTGCCAAAGTTTTGCTGGAAACATTCGAATTATTCCTAGATTACAGAACACTTGTCTAGATGGAGTTTCCATTTTCATTGTCTCATGTTCTACTCTGTCTGGGATCAAGGAACAGAAAGAGGCCAGAGCCTGTGCTTGGAGATGGTTTCTGCATGCTACTGAAAACCTCTGCCAAGAGATCTTCACAAGACTGTCCAGCTGAAACCTGATTTGGGCTTTAACACTGATGGGTTTGAAGGTATCGTGCCTTGGGAGTCAGGAGGAGAAGGAAAGGGAGGAGGAAAAGGGGAAAAGAGGAGAAGAAGGAAGAGCAGGACAGTAAGAGGAGAGGATGATTTGAGGAAAATAGGGGAGAGGGGTTTGGCAAGTAAAGGAAATGAAACCTAGGGCTTCCATCTGCAAGGGAAAAAACGAACAGATCAAAAATTCCCAGCCAAAAGATTCCCTCCATCTTGAATTAAGAAACCATTTAAGACAAAACATTATGTCCTTTTGTTATTAGTCCTTACTATACTGTAAATCATTTTCTGGATGACAGCAGTCACACCTGCTTCCCAGAGCAGGGCAGTGTCACAGAAAGAAGATTTGGAGTCAAACTTGGCTTCCAAACTCAGCCCTGCTCCTTTCTATCTCTGTGATGCAGCAACGCTCTACCCCTCTGGACTTCTATTTCCCCTCCCTGCTGTAAGACGAAAGGACAAAGTTCCCTTCCACTTGGATACCCAATTAATTCAATCTCAATCAAGCAACCCAGTAAGCATTTATTGAGCCTGTCCTATGAGCCAGACATTGCTGGGTCTGTGGATACAGAAAAAAGATGGTGCCTGCCCTCCAGAGGCTAAACCACAATTAAAAATATGAAGATGAGCTAAGAACATGTTATTTGTCCTTCATTCTCTAAGAGGACCATGACATGGGGAGGTGATGTCATGACTTGCAGTAAATTGGATTTAAGTGAGGGAGGGCTATGCAAAGAGTCCAACCTCACTCTCTCCTCCAGAGCTATCTGGGTCCAGTGGCAAGATATAGGTAGATAGATGAGAGAGAGAGAGAGAGAGAGATGGATGGAGAGGGATGGATGGATGGATGGATGGATGGATGGAGGGAGGGAGAGAGAGAGAGAGAGAGAGAGAGAGAGAGAGAGAGAGAGAGAGAGAGATGGATGGAGAGAGAGGGATGGATGGATAGATAGATAGATAGATAGATAGATAGATAGATAGATAGATAGATAGATAGATAGATAGATAGATATCAGGATGACAGGTTATGGCCCCAGATGTTTTGAGGCAATTGAGGATAAGTGACTTGCCCAGGGTCAAACAGTAAGGAAGCACCAAGTATTGGAGACCAGATTGAGTTGAGGACTTAAGGAAGAGATGCCTTTGTCCCCCTTTCTGCCCACTGGAGAAAGTGTGGCAGGAAGCCCGTGGCAGGGAGGAGAATCTGCCAGTTGCCAGTGATGTTTACTAGCTAATTCAAACCACGGTTAAGAGTGATTTCTTAGCTAACTAGCTTGCCTTAATGAAAACCTTTGTTGGCCAGCGCCTGCCCAGTGCCAGGCACCAGGCCAGGGGATGGGTTTGGAATGACAAAAATGGAAAAGACTGCACCCTCAAAGAGCTTCCACTGTAAAAAATAGGGATAGTTTTTAGAGGAGGGGGCTTTGCCAGCTCCTCTGGCACCACTTACCACTCCTGTTACTTTCCAAACCAAAGCACCCCTCATTGGCTTTGTGACCAGGTGAAGCCTCCTGTAGGAGCTGCATCTAAACAGAAGCTGGAAGGAGTGGAGCGGAGATGAGGAGGGGAAGATAGACTGCAAAACCACAGAAGATGCACCATCCTGCTGGAGGAAGAGGCAATAGCCCAGTTTGGCTGGAATGCAGAGTGCATGAAGTGGGGGAAAATTGATCATCTGTTTAGAAGGAGGAAGTTGGGCTACATGACTCCTATGGTCCCACTGAACTCTCCTGGGATCCTATCTATGTCTATGCTCCAGGGGATATCAGTGAAAGAACAGGGTCAGGTTTTAGAAGCACACACTCCCCAACTCTTGCTCTACCCAATGCCTTTACTCCACCCTCTTTACACTCTACCAAGAGTGAAAAACAGTTAATTCAATCAATAAGCATTTACTGAGTGACCACTATGTGTAGGGTTCCATGATAAATTAGAGGCCCTCAACCTGGATTTGGGGAACCAAGACTAGTATCGAGGTCTTTGCTTGTCCAAAGACCAAGACACTTTAACTGCTGACTTCTCCACACCAGCTACCATTTGCCCTGCCAGAAAGGAAACCCTGCAGATCTTAACCCTTCTGTGCCCATCCTGGGCTCTCCACTGTTTCAGCTGGTGATTGCCTCAGTTTCCCCTACATCTATACATGGCGCTAACTTTATTACATTCTCTAACCATATCTTTGCTAGAGGTCACTTCAGTGTACATGATACTGTCAATCTTTACCAGCACTTCTGCTATCTAATTCTGGAAAAATAATCAAATCAACTCTTCTACTGCCCCCTGGAAAGGGGTTCCACTCATCATCCCTGTAACTTTCCAAATCAAATCACCCCTCCCTGACCACTACCATCCTACATGCATTCTCCTCCTACTATAAGATCCCTAATTTCAAGAACTCTGATTTGGTGCTTGCATTCCCTGTATCTAGCACAGGGTTGAGCATATAGTAAGCACTTAGTCAAAGCCTTTTCATTCATCCATCCATCCATCCATCCATCCATCCATCCATCCATCCATCCATCCATCCATCCATCCATCTATCCATCCATCCAAAGACAAAAATACAACAGCCCAAGCCCTCAAAGAATGTAGATTTCACTGTTGTAATGCAATGCCACAGGTGCTATTGACTAGTCAGAAAGGTTAATATGATGTAAATTAACCCCAAGATGTTACAATCAAAGTCTGTCTTGATTTGGACTTTCAACTCCTCAATGACTTCCCTGAAACCCCTTCATTCCCTGCCATCCATTCAGATCACAAAGTCCATTGGAGCCAGCCACTTCATTGGGTGTCCTCCCAACCCCCACCCCCCAAGACATCTGCAAGAAAACTCTGAGGAGCTTGGACCAGAAATTTAAGGCTTCCCCCTCCCATTCTTCTGCTAGTTGGGGGGACAATCTGTAGACAAAGGGGGCTTCTAGACTCAGACTCTTGGTTCCTTAGTCATCTGGACAGTGGGTTGCTCCACAGAGACTTACTCTTCTCTTTCAGCCTTTCTTTTGTTCTATTTTAATTAAGCACAATCCTGTCTTACAGATGTGATCTCTACATTTTGAATTTGCATGAGAGATGTTGAAGTCCCTGTAGAAAAAAAGATAATCCAGCAGGGTTTTCCAGCCATACCTTCCTTCTCCTCACCCCCTTGCTAGAAGTCATTTGATATAACATGTAATAAAAATTCTACCCAGCAGGTGGGGGTAATTACCTACAGCTCATATTTCGAGACAATAATATTCTTTCAAGTGAGTCTTTCATCATACACAAGGGCAAAGCATTTTTTTTTGCCAGTGGTTTTTTTCTTTTAACTTTTTTTTGTGTGTGACAGATGAAAGAATTACTTTGGAACCCCAGCATTGCCAATCCTCTTTCTAGCTGCTACAGAGTGCTTAATTTATTGCATCCTCCCAACCCCAAAAGGTTTCTGGGGACCCATGTACATATGATTCTACAGAGGATGGTTTGGTCCAGTGATGACAAGACCCATGATTTCATTGTTAATCCCCTTTGCCTTGGGAGAGACTGGATTTTTCTTCACTCCCTTCAGCATCAAAAAGTAATGATAGCACCATGAGTTTGAACTTCAAACCTTCCAGTAACCCCCACAACTCTAGCCAATGTGATCCAACTAGAAACATCAAGAGTGCCTACTATGTGCCAGGGTCTGTGCCAGACCTGGAAGATACACTAGAATCCCTGCCTTCAAGGGGCTTACATTCTCCTCCTTTTCCTCCAGATTTAGCTCAATTCAATCACGCAAACATTTAGGAAGCCCCAAGCCTGTGTGTGCACAGAACTGCTTCCTCTGGACTCTTTATGTCAATTGTGCTGTCTTGACATTCAGATTGTTAACTAAAATGTTCACTTATCATCCAGATACTTTGACAGTGCATACACCCAGGTTATACCTGAACAGGAGTTGGTTGTGATGGATCGGGGGTTTATTTAGTTGGTTATGATGGATCGAGGGTTTATTTAGTTGGTTGTTTTCTGAGGCTCAGTATTTCTTTTCAAGTCATCCCATGATTTCTTGTATATAACATATATCATGAGTCAGACCTAACTTGATGATCAATCACTCTATTCTCTACTGTGCTCCTCTATACAATTTAACAGAAGTCCTGGCAAAAGAAAAAAAAAATTAAGAACCTTAAAATATGTTCCTTCCTGCTGGAACAGGACAACTTAACCTTCTTTGTGCTGCAGAACCCTTTGGCAGTCTGGTAAAACCTATGATGAAGCCCTTCTTATAATAATGCACTTAAATGTGTGCTGTGTTGTTGTTTGGTCATTTCAGTCATCTCTGACTTTTCCTGACCCCATTTGGGGTTTTCTTGGCAGAGGTACTGGAATGGTTTGCCATTTCCTTCTCCAGCTTATTTTACAGATTAGAAAACTAAGGTCAACAGGGTCAAGTGATTTGCCCAGGGTTACACAGCTAAGAAATATCTGAGGTTGGATTTGAACTCAGGAAGATGAATCTCCCTGACTCTGAGCCTGGTACTCCCTACTGTGCCACCTGGCTGCCCCATTTATATGCCTACACTATATTAATTTGTTGTATTAATCTCTCCATTTTGCATCTGCAGCTTTGTCTCAAACTCTTCTTCCCTCTGATTGGAGGACTAGAGGGCAGAGTCCTAAGTTCCTCTCACAGCCTTTCTTTATAGAAGGCAGAACTTGGACTTCCAGCTCACTTCACTCTGCCTGGTTTCAACTCCATGGGACAAGATACGCCCTAGTGTCTGATCAGGGGCTGGGGTGGGGAATGGGGAGGGACTCTTAGCACCTGGCACGTAGAAGGTGCTTAACAAATGCTTACTGAATTGAATGGATAACATAAAATAAATAGAATTACAAAGGAATCCAATTATAGTGAAACATTATCAAAATATTTTTTCAAAAACAAGGCCATGCATCTCAGATTAAGAACCCTTGATCATGAAGCCAATTAGCCAAATAATTTTTCTTTTTCCTTTCTTTAACTACACCAGAAGAATTATCCTGTCTATATATGGGACAAGCCTAACTATATCCATTTATACAAAATCATGGAATCTCACAGCCAGAAGACATCTCAGAAGCCTTACAATCCAATCCATACCCAAAAGGAATACCCGATGCAATATAATTAACAAGTGGTCATTGGGAGGGAATCCATTGCCCATTCCATTTTGGGACAGCTCGGACTGCTGGGAAGTTTTTTGTAATGTGAAGTCGAAGATTGCCTCAACTTCTAATCACTGCTACTTGTTCCACTCTTTGGGGTGGAACGGTGTAAACCTAATTCCTGTTCCACGTGATAATGTTTCTGTAAGACAGCTTACATATCCTCCCTGAGACTTCTCTTTTCTACCCTAAGGATTCCTGTTCCTTTCACCAATGTAGCATATTTTTTTAGTGAGGCAATTGGGGTTAAGTGACTTGCCCAGGGTCACACAGCTAGTAAGTGTTAAGTGTCTGAGGCTGGATTTGAACTCAGGTACTCCTGACTCCAGGGCCGGTGCTCTATCCACTGCGCCACCTAGCTGCCCCTAAACTTTTACATCTTTTTTTTTTTTTTTGGTGAGACAATTGGGGTTAAGTGACTTGCCCAGGGTCACACAGCTAGTTAAGTATTAAGTGTCTGAGGCCAGATTTGAACTCAGGTACTCCTGACTCCAGGGCTGGTGCTTTATCCACTGCACCACCTAGCTGCCCCAGCATATTCTTTTCATCAGATGAACCCAAGGTCACCAAGATACTTTTCTACTTTACATCAAGAGGCATCTCCAAGGACAGGACCACCATAAACCATCTCCTTCACTTTCTCCTGGTTGAGGTTTGTGGCCAGCCTTCCCAATCCCCTGGTCCCAGGGAAGAGGAACAGATCCTCCTTGGTTCCCATACAGACCCTAAGGAGGTCAGGCCAGAGCCTTTAGCACTTCCTTTGTTCTTACAGAACTGCTCACAAGCTTTTGCCAAAGACATCCAGATTCCCACTATGGTTTCTGGTTCTGAATTTGGAACTGTAATTCATCAAATGATCTGTCCATTTTTCACATCACCAATTGCCAAATGGTGCGAACTTCTGCAATTCTAAATCCTTTCCTGTTCTTTCACATCTGGGAAAATAAAGCCTGAAAGTACAGTGATGCAGAAGAGAGAACATGTTGTGGGATAAAGATTGATGGGCTGGATGTCAAGAGGGTCCAGTTCTGAAACCTGGCTCTGTTACTGACCACCTGTGTGACTGTGAGCAAGTCCCTTCCCCAATCTAGGCCAGTTTCCTTTTCTGTAAAATGGGGATAATGCATCTCAGGATCCCCACTCATGGGGTGGCTGCCAGGAAAATGCTATGTCAACCTTTAAGCCCTAAGGAAATTGGAGGAGGTAGCCTGTGTAAGCTCAACTGCTCAGCAGCACTGCTCAGATCTAAGCTTCACATCTCTCCTATCAATACACACTACCTTCTTTGAAGTAATTGAAAGGCATGCTATATGGGGAAGGAATATAAAGTAGAAAGATGACTTCTCTTACTTTATTTTCTAAGAAAGTTACAACTCCCCCTAAGCATAACGTAGGATTTTCATTTTTTTGCCTTCGACTTCTTGATGATACTATGAGCATTACTAAGCTAGAAAGCATTAGTGATCTAGAAAGCAATTCACATTAAAAATACAGGAATGGATAGCTTTCACAGCTATGACAGTGAGGAAACAAATGGTAGAGGTGATCAACAAAGGAAAATAATTTTTTGATTACATGAAACTGGAAATATTTGTATTAACAAAATCAATGCAGCAAGAATAAGAAGAAAAAGCACTTTTAATAGTTTGACTTTCTTTTGTTTGGTTGGTTTTTTTGCAGGGTCCCCAGTTTGCTTCTTCTCAACTACTGGCTTCTCTGGCATAAATCTCAACTTAAATCCAACCTTCTACAGGAAGTCTTCCCCAATCCCTCTTAATTTCAGTGCTTCTTTCTTCTAATCATTTCCTATTTGTTCTGTCTATAGCTTGCTTTGCATATCTTAATTAGCATATTGTCTCTACCATTAGACTGTAAGCTCCTTGGGGGCAGGAACTGTCTTTTGTTTGTTAGTATCCCTAGTGTTTAGAAAAGTGCCTGGCACATAGTAGGTGCTTAATAAATGTTTTTTAATTGGATTGAAAATGTGGAATGAAGCAGGGTGAGATATATAGAACCAGAAAACAAAAAATATAAAATGTAAATGGTTAAATGGTTGAGAACAAACACATGCACGTACTCACACATACATACACATACACCAACATACACATACAGATACACACTTTTACTGAATGCTATGTCATTGTAATGACCAAGCTTAGGCCTGAAAAATAGTTGGAAAAATGCAATCCTCTTCCTTCTTTGGCTAAATGGGGGATTACACAGAACAGCAAGGTGTATGTTCTACAAGATGTGACAAGTTGCTTGGTTTTGAATGATTTGTTTTCTTTCCTTTTTATTCTTTCTTAGAGGCTGGCTCACTGAGTAGGAGAATGGTGAGGGATGTATCTGGAAAGTAAGGTGATATAAAAATGAAAGAGATCCATATTTCTAAATAAGTAGAAAAATACAGGAATAATTAAGAACAATGAATTAAGTGCTCAGGGCTTCAGAAATCCCAAGACTATGTTGAGAGATGATTAGGAACATAAATGAAAGCAAGTTGGGAGAAGGCCCCATTACATTATGTAGAAAAAGTATCGACAGCCATCTTTTGAAGGAGAGATGCTATAAAATACCCAACTTATTGTGTATTTTAAAAAATAATATTTGTATTCATACAGAGTTGATAATTAAAATTAAATTTTAAAAAGGAATGATTAGAATTGTACCCTCTTATGAAATATGATGTAGTGAAATTGATGCTACCTTTGGAATGAAAGAATCTACGTTCCAATCCTCATTCCATGATCCTCTAGCTGTGTGATCCTGAACAAGTATCTTCCCTCTCTGGGCTTTAGTTTCCTCCTGGGGAATGACCTCTAAGAAGGCTTGTGATTCTAAATTCAATGGATGTAAATCTTTCCTGATTGAATTAAGATGATGGGCATGTCCCTAAATTTCCAGACATCCAAGGAATCAGTTCACACACTCATCAAGTCCATAAAGCTAAATACAAAGAAATTCTATACAATCCAAGCTTGCAGCAAACCTTTTCACCATGATATCGTATGTACTCATGCTGTCCAGTTGTTTGGATGTCAGTGTGCTTTGGCTGCATCTGCTCTGAGATGCTGTGTATAAGGGATGCACAGCAGAGAACAAAAGTAAACTTAAAAGGAAGAACAAAAAAGCAGGGTAGCTTTGAAAATGATGAGTAGTATTTATTACATTTTTTTTAAAGTAAACTGTGAAATAGAAATTCATGGTTTTATATTGAATTTTTTTTATGTTGTACTGTATACATGGTTCTTTTTTGTGTGTCTTTTTGTATTTAAGTTCAAAATTAATTAATTTTTTTTAAAAAAACATAATGTAAGATTCTAAATTGAATGAGTCCAAACACTGGCTCCATCAGCTATAAGAAGTAGAGTAAGTTGCTTCAAGTACCTCAGTTTCCTCATCTGTACAAAGAGGGTAATGAATCATACCCTAACACCCTCTGAGGGCTGTTTTGTGTATCCAAAGCAACAAACTACACACAAGCCTTTTGTAAATTTAATCAACTCCTTTCATAGACTTGTAAACAACAAAAGTTCTGTCCATATGGTAAGATGTAGCCCTAAGTAGGGCAGCATGGACTAACAGATTTCTTAATAGTACCCATGACCAAGAAAATAATTTTTAATTGGTTCACATTTCTTTCTAATATAAAGTTAGAAGAGCCAAGGAAACAACATACAGAATGACTACACCAATGTGAAAGGAAAAAAAAAAACAAGAAGCAAACATCAATTTCAAATGAATAGCAAAAACTCATTATGAATAAGCTTGTCCCCAAACAAGAAATATGAGAAAAGAGCTCCCTCACACTCCTTTGAAGAAGCAAGGGGTTCATAGATATGGAACATTGTATGTATTTTTAGAGGTTTTTAATGGGTCAATCAATTTTGCTGGTGGAGTTTATCTTTCTTATTCTTCTAAAACAAATTCTTTGTCATGTAAGATGGCTTGGGGGAGATAACACAAGAGGTGTAGGTGATGTGGAAATAAAAGATATCAATTAAATTTTTTTTAAAAGAGGAAATTGAGAGGCATTTCTTTAAAAAAAAAATAGATGAGAAGATGGTTTGATTTCTGACCTCCCTACAAAAAAAGAAGCAAATAAAGGTAAATTTTGTCTTTCATATGGCTTTGTTTGCTTTTTAAAGAGAAAGACTGGTCTATGGGGCAAAAGAATAAAGACAAAACATGAAGGGATTGAAAGGAACAAGGAAATAAAAAATGGGCTGAGGGAAGCTGGAAGAGTTGAATTGATGTACCATTACCCCTGATCCCCTAAAAGTGAATTCCAGGGGAAGGTGGTGCCTTTGAAGTTTGAAGAGAGCCCCAATTGGGAAGGAGATTTGTGCTATTACTGGGAAACTAGGGCAAAGGAGCAAGGGAATTCCTATCTATATCTGTATCTATACCTGTACCTATATCCATATTCATATTTTTATGTATATCTATCTAGCAACCAAGTGGCACAGGAGATAGAGTTCTGGGCCTAAAGTCAGGAAAATTCATCTTCTCGAGGTCAAATCTAGCCTCAGACACTTAGTAGTTATGTGACCCTGAGCAAGTCACTTAACCCTGCTTACCATGTTTTTTCATATGTAAAAATGAGTTGGAGAAGATGACAAAGCAATCCAGTATCTTTGTGAAGAAAACCCCAAATGGAGTCACAAAGAGGTGGACATGACTGAAATGTAACATATATCTATATCTATCTAGAACCTGCTAAGCTCATTCATATTGGTCTGATCAGCCACAGTCATACAAACTGTATCTTGACCCTGACATAGTGATGTCATTTTGGTCCTCTTCAAGTATGAAGTACAACATCCATCCATCTATCTATCTATCTATCTATCTATCTATCTATCTATCTATCTATCTATCTATCTATCTATCAACTTGTGAAATGAATGAAGGAAAACACAAACCTAAAAATTATAACTTTAAATGTAAATATATTTTTAAAATCCAGTAAAACAAAGGAAAATGACAGAATGGGTAAGAAAAATACAGTTATCTGTCATACATAAGAAATATGTTTAAATAATAAAAAGACATATACAATGAAAATGAGAAGCTAGAACAAAATTTCTTATGTACCAGGTGAATGCAATAAAGTTGTAATCATGCTATTAGGCAAGTAAAAGCAAAAAATCACTGTATCAATAGACAAGTGAAAAAACTACATTATGCTTAAGGGAACCACAAACAATGAACCAATATCAATACTCAAAAAATATGCACAAATTGTAAATAGCATCTAATTTGACAGAGGACAACTCCATGGGGAGTAGGGAGATAGTAACATAATAAATATAGAAGTCTTTCATTTTCTCTCTAAATCTAACAGAAAAAAAAAGAAAAAGAACTTAAAAAATAGAAAATCTACAACTAAACATTTATGATATGTCTAAATGGGAATAAAATATAAAGATTTTTAGCACCATGCGGTATCATCCCAATGAGAACTACAAAATTTACTGAGAACTGATTCCCCACCCAGTCCCCTCTTTCCCAGACAAATGAAATGCCTGGGGCTGACTGTCTTTGTCATTTCCAGACTCTTGATCGACTTATGGACCTTCCCCCAAGTAACTTATCCCCTCCCAAAGTTGCCCACCTTACTCTCAGGACTTTATGTTGTAACAATTGGAATGATGCCACCTGCTGGAGACTTACTGTAGAAGAGCTCCGCCCATGAGGTGAAGGTCTGGTTGAGGGCAAGACCATGCATCTTTTCTTTGGCATCAGGAAGTGATGTTTGCTTGTGGGAGGAAGAAGGGGGGAGCCTGGCGCTCTGATGCGCTCTTTCCTGTGGACTCTGGTGGAGAGGGGAGCTAGAAATGCGCTCTCCCATTTATAGATAGATGAATATAGGTCTTTTTCTCTCTCTTTACCAAATACTTAAAAGTCTAACTCTTGCTAAAGCCTATAATTTATTGGTGACCACTCATTAGATATTTTAGACAGTTTAGCTAGAATTTTAGCCCTTAACAATGTTATTATGTAAAAAGAGTCCACCTACATTAAGTAATTTCTATAAAGAGTCTGTAACGTCTATACTTAACTTAAGAGCAGTTCTATTATTTCTTTTGTCAAAGGTTCATTTACATTAAGTAGCTATATGTCACTCTGGAGCAATCTTTGGGTTCCCTTTTTGTTCTGTTACCCCATAAAAATCCTGTCCTCTGTTCCCATCTTTGGGTATTCCTAGCTTCCAAGCTTTGCATTCCTCTGCCCCAATTAAAGACCTTATTTCTCCTATATTGATTGTTTCCTTAATTTCCAGGTTAACACCAAAAATAGACCATATGCTGAGGCACAAAGAAATAATAAATATTTTTTTTAAAACACAGAATTACTAATCATATCCTTTGAGATCATGATGCAATAGGAGACATAAGCAGAAGATAGAGATCTAAATAGAGACTTAATAAGGAGATCTTAGGTAGGCCAAAGAACAAATTATAGAAATAATAATTTTGTGAAGGAGAATGATAACCATGAGACACCATAGCAAAATTTCTAGGATGCAGCTAAAGTGGTCCTTAGAAGGAAAATATATTTTTGTGAACATAAAATAAAAAGATATAAATGAAGCACTAAAAAGTAATTTTTTTTAATTAATAAAGTATTTTTTTCCTGTTACATGTAAAGATAGTTCTCAATTTTTGTTTATACAAGCTTTCCAATTTCAGATTTTTCTCCCTCCCTTCCCTCTCTCCCCTCCCTCCCCCCTCCCCTAGACAGCAGATAATCTGATATAGGTTATAAATACACACACACACACACATAATAACTAATCATATTTCTGCATTAGTCATGATTTAAGAGAAAAATCAGAGCAATGATGAAAAACCTCAAAATAGAAAAACAACAGCACCATAAACAAAAGAAATAGTATGGTTCATTCAGCATCTATACTCCACAGTTCTTAAAAAGTAATTTTAATATTAGAAGACAAATACACACATTGCAAAAAATATAGGATTGAACAGCAAAACTAAAAAATGAGTCTTTGAAAAGTCTAAGAAAAAAGAAATCTTTGGCATCCATGATTTTCTTAAAAGAGAGAAGAAAGTCAAATTACCAAAATAAAAAAATGTACAAGGTGAATTTTTATCAATATTGAAGAAATAATAAGAATTATTTTTATCTAGTACACTTCATTATATGGCAAAACTTGAAATTTAAAAACAATGATTATCTAGGAAAATGTAAAATACACAAATGAACATAACAGTACACAAAGACATCAAACAAACAAGTTTCAGAAAAAGGAAATTGAATAAGCTTTAAAGGAAGTACTGAAACTAAAACAAAACCCTAGTCCAGACAGGTTTAAGTCAATTCTTTCTAATATTTAAAGAACAATTAAAACTCTTAAATTATTCTCAAAAATTGAGAGTGAAAATTCTCTATAAATCTCCTTATATTAGACAAATGTAATCCTAATATTCAAATTAGGAAAAGATAAAGTAAATAAAGATAATTGTAGGTAATGTCACTAATGAATGTTGATGTCAAAATTTAAAATATGATCCTAAAAAAAAAGAGAGTAACAAAATATCCAAAACATTATTCATAAAAACAAGTTACATGTGTACCAGAGATGCAGATAAGTTCAAACTTAAGGGGGAAATGAACTAATCATATTAAAAATGAGACAACTCCAAACCCTAAATGGATTTTATTAAAGCCTTTGACAAAGAACAATACTTATTTATACTGAAGTCCCCAAAAGTATAAGTACAAAGGAGCAAATTTTACTGTGATAAATTTCTGTCTGCCACTCCCAAATTGTCATTATTTTCAATCAGGAAAACCTAAAACCTTCCCCAGTGAAATTGGGAATAAAGCAAGGATGGGCAAATTATTTAACCCCACTGAGCCTCATTTCTTTTCAAATGAGAGGGTTGGGTTAAATGGCTTTTTAGCATTCTCCCATCCCAAAGTGGATGATCCCATATATTGCTGTAATTCTTTCCCCACTGTTAATTAATACAGTTCTAAGTAGTGCTAGTAATACCAGTGATACAAGAGAAAGAAATTGAAGGCATAATCATAGACAAAACTAAAACAAAATAAAACTATCTCCATTTACTGATGTTATAGTTTATTTAGAAATTTAGCAAAGACACTAATTGAGACAAAGAATAGTTCTAGTAGAGTAACATGATCTGAAACAAACTCACAAAAATATAATGTATTTATACATGCATGCAGATCATATTATATGATAGGGTTCTGCAATTTCCTTGAATAACACCATTTCTGGCAGAAACTCTCCGAAAGAGGATTAGGAAATTTAGCTATTTCCCAAGTCCTTTTAAAAAGTGGCCAGCCAAGGTGTCAGGAAAGGGGGAAATGAAGTTGATTTGGTCCCAATGATTTTTCTTTGGGAAAAAGTCATGTATGAGACTTCATAGGCTTACATACTAATGCCCTGTTGAACCCTCTAAGCTTTTGATCTATGAGATGCAGTAGTTTCCCTGCTTCAAATGAAAATCCTAAGGTATGCCTTGTATAAGTAAAAGACTGACTAACATCTCACTACTACAATGAGCCTATACTGAGTTTGAGGTTTCTGTCTTCCTTTGGGGTTGCCACAAATGAATACCTCTTCCACTGGTAGGCACAGCCCAACAAGGACCAATTCCATTCACTCCACACATTGACCCAGAAGTCCAAATGGGTCCAATATCACTAAAAGCTCTTCTGCAGCTAAGTTCAGCCAACCCAGCCCTTCACAGAATCACAGAATTGTTGAGAGTTTGGAAGGGACTCCGGTAACTACCAAAAACAAATCATAGATGAAAGAACCCCCAAACATAACACACCTGCTCAATAGCCATCCAGTGTCTCTCCTGGAAAGAGCTAGCTCTATAAAGTCTTTGTTGCCAGCTTGTTCAGGCACTATAAAGGGGACTGGGATACAAATGAAAGGAAGGAAGGTAGTCCTTCCCTATGAGGAGCTTAATGGGGGAAGAAAACACAAAAGGGAGGCAGAGGGGCAGCTAGGTGGTGCAGTGGATAGAGCACTGGCCCTGGATTCAGGAAGACCTGAGTTCAAATCCAGCCTCAGACACTTAACACTTACTAGCTGTGTGACCCTAGGCAAGTCACTTAACCCCAACTGCCTCACCAAAAAAAAAAAAAAAAAAAGAAGAAGAAAGGGAGGCATAAAGTGAGGGGGGAGGAAAGGTGCCCATGCTGGGGGAATGGCATAGATGAGGAGGAGTCTGCTGAAGCGTGATGGAGGTCCTTCCTAGAATGGTGGCCCTGGAGAGAAAGTCACTAATCAGCAGAGGAGATCCTCCTTCTCTGCAAATGCAGCCCATTGGACTTGGGGGCAGCTCACAGTGGTAGGAAGTGCTTTCTGTGTGACGTATAAAATGAATGTGGTCGACTCTTCCTGTCCCAAGTGTAGGAACAATTAGCTGGGGTTTATCATATATTTGTTACTTAGAAATTAGAGGCTACTGCACCAGTTTGGGGCATTAATCATTTATTAAAGTATATTAAATATTAGTAAAGAGGGAGCATGTGACTCTGCAAGCTAGGAAAGCCTAGAGAAGAGAGAAAATGGGGAACCCTAGAGGGCTGTGTCTGCACTCACCCCATTCCTGTGCCAAAGAGACTGAGAGAGAGCCAGTGCAAGCTCGCTGAGAGCAGGAGCAGAACCCGCCCATGTGTACATTGTTCAAAGCTCATTGTCTAGCATCACTCAAATCTATTGGTTCACTGGATCTAAGGGCAGTTAGTGGCAGTCATGCTGATATCAGAGCCCTGAGAACAGGTCCTCTGGCAGGAACAAGGCTTTCAGGTAGGTGTGGTTTGGGGGCCCCTGGAAGCCCCCAAACCCCTATTATTTTCTCATGCAGCTTCCATTTCCCCTTTTCCATTTCTACCTCTTATTCTTGGTTCTGTCCTCTGAAACCAAACAGGATCAGTCTAAGCTTTCTATATGTTGTCGCTTTTGTGCAGTCGTTTTCAGTCACATCCCACTCTCCATGACCCCATTTGAGGTTTTCTTGGAAGAGATACTAAAGTGGTTTGTCATTTCCTCCTCCAGCTTTTTTTACAGATGAGGAAACTGAGGCAGAGTTGTGGGTTGCCCAAGGTCACACAGCTAGGAAATATCTGAGGCCTGATTTGAATCATGATGATGAGTCTTCATGATTCCAAGCCCAGTGTGCTACCTACTGAGTCACCCAGCTTTCTCTTCGACATGATAACCTTTCAAATACTTGAAGACAAGTACATATGGTCTGTGAATGTTTTCTTCTCCTAATGGGCTAAGCAAATCCCACCCCAGATAATTAATAGCTTTGTGACCTGAGGCAAGTCACTAAACCTCTCTGGGTCTCAGTTTCTTCATCTATCAATTTAGAATTTTATTTTTACAAATTACATGTAAAAACAAATTTTGACATCAATTTTTAAAAACTGTATTCTCCAACTTCTCTTCCTCCCTCTCTCCCCACCCTATCCCCAAGAACTCAAACAATTCAATATAAGTTATACATGAATAGTCATGCAAAACATCTCCACATTAGTCAGGCTGCAAAAGAAAACAGACAAAAACAAAACTACAGATTAAGGAACTATTGAAAAAATTATGCTTCATTCTGTTTTGAGATACCATCAGTTCTTTCTCTGTAGATGGATTGCAATTTTCATAAGTCCTTCAGAGTTATCTTGGATCATTTCTTCATCTATCAAATGAGGAGGTTGGACTTATGGCCTCCATGGTCCCTTCCCACAGTAAGCATATGATCTTTATTTTTATTTTTTTATTTTTTAGTGAGGCAATTGGGGTTAAGTGACTTGCCCAGGTTCACACAGCTAGGAAGTGTCAAGTGTCTGAGGCCAGATTTGAACTCAGGTCCTCCTGAATCCAGGGCCGGTTCTCTATCCACTGTGCCACCTAGCTGCCCCCAGCATATGATCTTAAGATGTTATTAAGAGCAATCCAAATGAATGGATTGCCTCAGGATATAGAGAAATATTTAACCATGACTATTTACTTAATTAATTAATAATAACAGTTAGCATTTCTATAATATTTTAAGGTTTACAAAGTGCCTTACAAATAACTCTTTTGATATTCACAAACCATCCTATAAGGCAGGTACTATTTTACAAATGAGGAAACTGAGGCTTGATGAGATCAACTGATTTGCCCAGGGTTACACAGTAAGTAAGTGTCTTTGGCACCCTGCTCTCAAAGTCTTTGTGACTCCAGGACTGTCACTGTATCACCTTCACCAAGTAGCTGCTGGAAATTACCATTTTTTCCCAGGGGTACTGTAGAGGAGATGCCTATTCAGCTATGGGGTGGACCAGATGGCTACCAAGATCCCTTCCAACTCTGGGATTCGGTGGTGATGAGAGGGGGACCACCTGGTGAAATGTGAGCCAAGCTCTTTAGGATGATTGCTCCTGCCTTCTTTCCCAGAGGCCCAGCTGACATCTCAACACATCCATCATCACCTTGGGATGCCAGAGTTGGAAAAGATGTTAGAGATTGCATCATCCAGACTCCCTTATTTCAGTGAGGAAGAAACTTAGGCATAGAAAGGGGGAGTAGTTCCCCATAGGTCACATAGACACCGTGGGGGTGGAGGTGGGGATTTCTGTTTCCATTTAACACATGAAGAGACTGAGGCAAGGGGAAGTGGAATTTCTCAGTGTCACACCCCAAGTTCAAGGAAGGTGGAGATCTAATGGAAGCCCCAGGCTCCTGAAGTGTGCTTCTTCCATTCTGCCTCCAGGTGTTTGCTTGAGGCCTCCTTCCCCTCACAGAAATTCCCCAAGTAGATAGCCCCTAACAGTTTACATAGCACTCGCTGCTTGCAAATCACCTTCTGCCAGCTTTGTCCCTGGCAGATGCCACAAGGAATTGTCTAATTCATGAAATCTCAAGCCACTGAGGGTATTTCCCAGGTCATCCCTGCCTGAGGCTGAAGGGGAAGGTTGGAGTTGGTTCTACCTGGAAATCTGGCTGCTTCTCTATCTAGGTCCTTCACAAGGGGGCAGATCCCCACCCTTTGGGCCTCTGTTCAGAGGGACAACAGAGGGAGGGACAAGAACGATCTTGAAGTGAAAAGTAGAAGCCAATCAATCCTCTTTGGAAAAGTTCAGAAATTCCATCTTTCCGCTAGTGCGCGCTGCTATGTCTGTTCTTCTGTTTGCCCCATGCCCCCCAAATTATAGGGAATTCTAAGAAGATTCGTATAGCCTCCTTGGTTAGAGGAAATGGCTTTTTTAGGGCATACAATGCAGAGCAAGGTATTATTTTTATTTTATTTAAATAAGATAATCAAATATTTGTAACATCTAAAAAACCTTGTTCATATAGGAGGCAAGAAGATTCCTCCTCTGAGAAAGAAGGTAGTATGACCCTGGGCAAGTCACTTAATTTTTAATTGCTCTAAGTAACTACCTAACAGTGTAATGTAAGTTCATTGTAATTATGGATGTTTTCATTTTTTCATGCTTGTATTCTGAGTGGCTGGCACAGTACTTGGCATGGAGGTGCTTAATAAGTTTTGTTGACTGATTTGATTGTAAATTGAAAAGCAATTGCTGATCTACATTGCTAGAATAGTATTCTCATTCAATAATAGGTTTCTCAGTGTGTGTATAGTGTTACATAGATGGGTAGATAGATGAGAGATAGATTGATAGATGACTGATTGATAGATGATAGATAAATGATGGTTAGAAGATAGATTAGATTAGGATAGATAGATGATAAGTAGATGACAGGTAGATTGATAATAGATAGAGGATATGTATATGATGGATGGATGATAAATTGATAGAGCATAGGCAGATGATGGATAGATGATAGATATAGAGAAATACACATACACACATATGTGTAAGACTTTATGGTTTGCAAAGTGCTCTACATACACTAACTTTTATCATTATCTCCTTTGCATAGGGAGAATGATACTGCTGTCACTTTGGGATTTGTTGAGGGGCCAGGGGAATCAGATGTAGCCTGGAAGTCAGGACAGAGGTGAGGGCTGGATGGAGAAATTAATGAGTCACCTGCACAGAGGTGATTGGTGGAAGAGACTGTCAAGGGAGAGTGTGTAGAAGAGAAGAAATCTGTAGAGAACAAGCACCCAAAGGAACAAGAATGATGAGGCAGAAGCAGGCAGAGAAGAAACATTAGGGAGGGGGACAAATGGAACATAACATTCAAAATGACATTGTTGGAATGGCAATCTTGAATATAAAACTGTATTTGGAAAAAGTCACATGACACTCATGAGCCTCAGTTACCTCATCTGTAAAATGAGAGGTTGGACCACATGGTCTCTAAGGTCTATTTCAGATGCAAATCTGTCATCTTATTATTATTTTTTTTTTTAGTGTGCCAATTGGGGTTAAGTGACTTGCCCAGGGTCACACAGCTAGTAAGTGTTAAGTGTCTGAGGCCAGACCCGAACTCAGGTCCTCCTGACTCCAGGGCCAGTGCTCTATCCACTGCGCCACCTAGCTGCCCCAATCTGTCATCTTATTAAGGATGGGCATCCTCTCAATTTCCAGTTCCTTGGTACCCTAAAGAAAGCTGCTATAAATATATTAGAACATATAGGTTCTTTTCTCTTTTCCTTTTTGTTTCTTTTTCCTTTGGCAAACAGACCTAGTAGTAGAATTGGACAGGTCAAAGGGTATATACAGTTTTATAATTCTTTGGGCGTAACTATAGATTGCTCTGCAAAATGGTTAGATCAGTTCACAGTTCTACCAACAGTGTAGAAGTGTCCCAATTTTTCCATGTCCCCACCTACATTTGTCATTTTCCCATTCTATCATTTTAGCCAATCTAATAGCTATGAGTTGGTATCTCACAGTTGTTTGAATTTGCATTCCTCTAATCAATAATGATTTAGAATGTTTTTTTCATGTGACTACATATAGCTTTTATTTCTTCTTCAAAAAACTGCCTGTTCATATCCTTTCACCATTTATCAATTGGGGACTGACTCATATTCTTATAAATTTGATGAAGTTCTCTATATAGTCAAAATGTGAGCCCTTTATCTGGGAAACTGTCTATAAAAAATTTCCCTCAGGTTTCTGCTTCCCTTCTAATCTTGGCTACATTGGTTTTATTTATATAAAACTTTTAAAATTTAATGTAATCAAAATTATCCATTTTACATTTTATAGTGCTCTCTATCTCTCCTTTATTCATAAATTCTTCTTCTATCCATATATCTGATAATGTGTTCCATGTTCTTCTAATTTATTTATACTCCCTTTATGTCTAAGTCATTTATCCATTCTAACCTTACCTTGGTAAATGGTATAAGATATTGTTCTATGCCTAGTTTCTGCCAGACTGCTTTCCAGTTTTCCCACCAGTTTATTCTTATCCCAAGATATTTACATTTATCAAATACAAGATTACCACAATCAGTTACGCCTATGTATTGGATATCTACTCTATTCCATTGAAACAACTTCCTATTTCTTAGCCAGCATTAGATAGTTTTGATAATTACCACCTTATAATACAGTCTAAAATCTGGTACTGCAAGACCTCCTTCCTTTACAATTATTTTATTAATTCCCTTGATATTCTTGAAATTTTGTTTTTCCAAATAAATTTTGTTATATTTTCTAGCTCAATAAAATTAGTTTTGGTAATTTAATTGGGATGGCACTGAATAAGTAGATTAGTTTAAGTAGAATTAACATTTTTATTATATTGACTTGGCCCATCCATGAACAATTAATATTTCTCCAATTATTTAAATCTGAATTTCTTTGCATAAATTTTATAATTATGTTCATATAGTTCCTAGGTTTGGCTGGGCAGCTATACTCCCAGATATTTTACATTGTCTATGGTTATTTTGAATGAAATATCTCTTACTATCTTTTTTTTACAGGGCTATGTCGATGATATATAGAAATGCTGGTGTTCTTTATGATTTGATTTTATATCCTTCTACTTTGCTAAAATTATTAATTGTTTGAACTAGCTTTTAAGTTGAATCTCTAGGATTTTCCAAGTATATAATTATATCATCTGCAAAAAAGATAGTTTTATTACCTCATTGTTCATACTGATTCTTTCAACTTCTTTTTCTTCTCTTATTGCTATTGCTAGCATTTCTAGTATGATGATGAATAATATTGATGATAATGAATATCCTTGTCTCATGCCTAATCTTATTGGAAAAGCTTCTAGCTTATCCCCATTACAGATAATATTTGCTAATGGTTTTACATGGATGATTCTCATCATCTTAAGGATAAATCCAAATATATAATATGCTTTCAAGTGTCTTTAATAGGAATAAATATATTTTGCCAGGTCTTTTCCGCATCTATTAATATAGTTCTATGACTTTTGTTACTTTTGTTATTGATATAATAAATTATGTTAATGGTTCTCATTATAGTGAACCATTCCTATATTCCTGGTATAAATCACACTTGGGTATGATGTAGAATCTTTGTGATTTATGTGGTAGTCTCCTACCTAGAATTGTATTTAAGATTTTTCCATCAATATTCATTAGTAGAATTGATCCATAATATTCTTTTCTCTGTTTTTCTTCTTTCTGGTTTAGGTGTCAGCACCATATTTGTTTCATAAAAGGATTTTCTTCTTTGCCTATTATTTCAAATATTTTATTTAATACTGGAATCAGTTGATCATTAAATGTTTGGTAAAATTCTCTTGTAATCCATCTGGTCCTGATGCTTTTTTTTTTTTAGGAAGGTCATTTACAGACTTCAATTTCTTTTTCTACAATAGTTTATTTATATATTCTATTTCCTCTTCTGTTAATCTGGGCAGTTTATACTTTTGTAAGTATTCTTCCATTTCATTTATATTGTTAAATGTGTTGGCATAAAATTAAACAAAATAACTCCTAAACTTGCTTTAATTTAATTTTCATTATTTTGATATTAGTATTTTGATTTTCTTCTTTCTTTTTTTAATCATTTTAACCAATAGTTTATCCATCTTATTGTATTTTACATAATACAGACTCCTGATCTTATTTATTAAGTCAAGTGGGTTTTTTATATTCAATTTGATTAATCTCACCTTTAATTTGTTATGATTTCCAATTTGCTGTTTAATTGGGAATTTTTAATTTTTTCTTTTTCTAGTTTTTTAAAAATTGCATTGATCTGCTCTTTCTCTATTTTATTGATGTAAGTACTTAGAGATACAAATTTTCAACTGATTACTGATTTTGCTGCATCCCATAAGGTTTGGTATGTTGTCTCCTTATTATCATTATCTTTAATAAGATTATTGTTTGTATGACTTGTTCTTCAACCCATTCATTCTTTTTTGTTTGTTTGTTTGTTTTTGTTTATTTTGTGGGGCAATGGGGGTTAAGTGACTTGCCCAGGGTCACACAGCTAGTAAGTGTCAAGTGTCTGAGGCCGGATTTGAACTCAGGTACTCCTGAATCCAGGGCCAGTGCTTTATCCACTGCACCACCTAGCCAACCCCAACCCATTCATTCTTTAAGATTAGGTTCATCTCCAATTAATTTTTGTTTGGTTTTGGTTTTGTTTTGTTTTGTTTGTTTTTTTAGTGGGGGAAGCAATGAGGGTTAAGTGACTTGCCCAGGGTGACACAGCTAGTAAGTGTCAAGTGTCTGAGGCCAGATTTGAATTCAGGTCCTCCTGAATCCAGGGCTGGTGCTTTATCCACTGCACCACCTAGCTACCCCCACCAATTAATTTTGTTTTGGTTTGGTATTTTTTTGCAAGGGAATAAGGGTTAAGTGACTTGCCCAGGGTGACACAGCTAGTAAGTGTCAGGTGTCTGAAGCTGGATTTGAACTCAGGTTGTCCTGAATCTGGGGCCAGTGCTTTATCCACCATGCCACCTAGCTGCCCCCCCCCACCAATTAATTTTTAATCTGTGTTTCCTTGGTCCATTACTAAATGTAATTTTTATTGCATTATGATATAAACAGGATGAATTTAATATTTACGTTTTTTGTATTTCAGTATAAAATTTTTTTACATCCTAATATATGGTCAATTTTTGTAAAGGTGCCATGCACTACTGAGGAAAAAGTATATTCTTTTCTATTCCCATTCAGTTCTCTCCAGATGTCTATTGTATCTAGATTATTATTTATTTATTATTTTCATTCAATCATTCATTTGGTGAGGCAATTGGGGTTAAGTGACTTGCCCAGGGTCACATAGCTAGTAAGTGTCAAGTGTCTGAGGTCAGATTTGACCTCAGGTCCTCCTGAATCCAGGGCTGGTGCTTGTAACGATTGGAATGACAGCACCTGCTGGAGACTTACTGTAGAAAAGCTCTGCCATAAGGTGAAGGTCTCTGAGGGCAAGACCACGCATCTTTACTTTGGGGTCAGGAAGTGATGTTTGCTTGTGGGAGGAAGAAGGGGGAACCTGGCACTCTGACTTGCTATCTTTCCTGTGGACTCTGACAGAGAGCAGAGCTAGGAATGCTCTCTCCCTTTAATAGATAGAGGAAACTAGGCCTTTCTCTCTCTCTTTACAAAATTCTTATTCTCCTTAATAAATGCTTAAAAGTCTAACTCTTGCTAAAGCTTATAATTATTAGCAACCACTCATTAGATATTTTAGACAGTATAGCTAGAATTTTAGCTCCATACATGCTCTATCCACTGCACCACTTAGCTGCCCCCTTGTATCTAGATTATTGAAGATTCTATCATTTACTTCTTTCTTATTAATTTTTTGGTTAAATTTATCCAGTTCTGAGAGGGGAAGGTTGAAGTTCCCCTGCTATTATATCCATTATATTATATCCATTTCCACCTGTAATTCATTTACCTTTTATTTTAAAATTTTGTGTGCTATATTATTTGGTGCATGTATATTTAGTATTGATATTCTTTCATTATCTATGGTACCTTTTAATATAACATACTTTACCTATTTATTTCTTTTAATTAAATGAATCAAATGCCAGAATTAAGGTTGCCTAGAGAAATATCAAAATTTTCAGGTATGCAGATGATGACATAAAATTAAGAAGAATTTAGATGTCTCTTGATGGGGGTTAAAGAGGTGAGTATAAAAGCTGACTTGATGCCTAACATAAAAAACCCTAAGACCTCAGCAACTGGTCCAATCACTTACTGACAAATAGAGGGAGAAGAAATGGAAATGTTGGATTTTATATTCTTGGGTTCAAAGATCACTGTAGATGGTGACTATAGCCATGAAATTAAAAGATGCTTGCTCTTTGCAAGGAAAACTATGACAAATCAGGACAGCATACTAAAAAGCAAAGATATCACCCTGCTGACAAAAGTACATATAGTCAAAGCTACGTTTTTTTTCAATGGCAATGTATGGCTGTGAGAGTTGGATTGTAAGGAAAGCTAAGCATTGGAGATGGATTTTGAGAGTCCCTTGGACAGCAAGGAGATCAAATCAGTTAATACTTAAGGAAATTAATTCAGGCTATTCAGTGGAATGTCAAATATTGAAGCTGAAGTTTAATTTCTGTGTCTACATAACAAGAAGACAGGATTCATTGGAAAAGACCCTGATGTTGGGAAAGACTGAAGGCAAAAGGAAATGGGAATGGCAGAAGATGAGATGGATAATGTCATGGAACCGATGAACATGAAATAATAAGTAAATTTTAAAACTATTAACTAAGAACTAAATACTTATGAAATTTCTTATAATTTAATCTTTCATGTTTACATTCTTGGCAGCTAGGGGGTGCAGTGGATAGAGTGCTGAACCTAGAGCTGAGAAAATTCATCTTCTTGACTTCAAATCTTTCTTATGTTTCTCCTGATTCTTTTAAGTCAAATTTTCTGTTCAGTTCTTGTCTATTTCTCAAGACTACCTGAAAGTCCTCTAATTCATTAAATATCCATTTTCCCTTGTAGTATTATATTCATCTTTGCTGGTAGGTTATTATTGAATTGCAAACTCAGCTCTTTTGCTCCTCAGAATATCATATTCCATGCCCTTCAGTCTTTTAATGTAGAAGCTGTTAAATCTTGTGTTGTCCTGACTGTAACTCCAAAATATTTAAATTGTTTCTTTTTAGTTGTTTGTAATATTTTCTCCTTCACCTTAGAGCTTTGAAACTTAGCTGTAATGTTCATGTTAGTTTTTGTTTTAGGATCTCTTTCAGGAACTAATTCACTGGTGGATTTCTTCAATTTCTATTTTGTCCTCTAGTTCTAAGAATTCAGAGCAATTTTCCTTAATACTTTCTTGAAGTACAATAACTACAATATTTTTTTATCATGACTTTACAGTAGTCCAACTATTCTTATGTTATCTCTCTGCAATCTATTTTCCAGGTCAATTGTTTTTCTAATGAAACATATGAAACATGCCATGTTCTCTTCTATTTTTTTATTCCTTTGATTTTGTCTTATTATTTCTTCTTTTTTACTTTTTTGGTGAGCAATGAGGGTCAAGTGACTTTCCCAGAGTCACACAGTTACTAAGTGTCAAGTGTCTGAGGTCGGATTTGAACTCAAGTCCTCCTGAATCCAGGGCTGGTGCTTTATCCACTGTGCCACCTAGCTGCCCTGCCTTATTATTTCTTGATATCTTATGAAGTCATTAGCTTCCCCTTGTCCAATTCTATTTCTTAAAGAGTTATTTTTTTTCTGTAAATTCTTGGATCTTTTTTTTCTAATTGGTTGAATTTCTTTTCATAATTTTCATGTATTGCCCTTATTTTTTCCTAATTTTTCCTTAATTTCTCTTATTTGATTTTTAAAGTCCTTTTTAAGCTCTTCAATTTGGTGGCTTATGACCATTTTATATTTTTCTTTGAGGATTTACAAGTAGGTGTTTGGGCTTCATTGTCTTCTGATTTTGAACCTTGATCTTCTTTATCACTAAAGTAACTATCTATGGTCAGGTTCTTTCTCTGTTGTTTACTCATATTTTTTTTAAGCAGCCTATTTTTTGACTATTGGAGATAATTTTTCAGATTTTAGGTTTTTCATGCTGTCATTTTCTGAGCTCTATGTGGGGGGCCTTTGACTGCTTGGTTCTTCCAATTCCCTATAATCCAAGGCCAGGTGTGGTCACTACTTTGACAGCTCACTCCTTGGCTTATGAGCAACCTCAGGTACTCTTCTCCACCCCTTAGCTTCACCAAGAACCCCAACACTACTGTCACCACGAAAATTCTTACTCTCTGCTTTCCCTCAGGTGGCTGCAAGTGGCAGCCAACTCCTCTGCCCCAGAACCAAAATCAGGGACTCAGCTCTCCTGTGAGTGCCCAGAGCCAGCAAGGCCCCACCCCTCTGTGACTGCACTCATTACACATGCTTTCTCCTCCTGTCTGCAGCCACAGCCTGAAACCCCATTGGGTCAGCACACCTGGGCCTCATATGAAAAACCAGCCACCCATCCCCCACACAATCCGTGGGGCTAAAGTTCATGAAAATTAGGTTGCTGCCCAATCAGCAGACCTCCCAGGGCTTGTTGTTTGTTGACTCAGTAGAATCTGCGCAGAGGTGTCTGCACTTCAATGAAGCCACACACTCCCCCAGGGTCTGAGATTTCTTAAGGTCCCCCCAAGTTGTCTTAACATGACTTTTGATTATTTCTGCCACTCTAAGTTGTTGTTTTAAGTTATGGGGGGGGGTTAGTGAGAACCAAATAATTTCCTGCCTTACTCCTTATTCCTGCCTTATCTTCCCACAATTTTCCTCTCATCTTTTTTCAAAGGCATTCAGATAGAAACACTCCAGGGCCAAACTTCCATCATGCTATATTTAATATTCAGCAGACTATTGCACAGGTTTATGAAATAACTGATTCTTGAAATTAAATAAAAGCATTTCAATGTATGGTCGTCTCTGAAGGTTCACTTAAAGCATCCCAGGTACACCTCTAGTAGCATACAGGGTAACAGAAATGCTATTTACCTCACCCTATTCCTTCACAGCTTTTTTCCCCTCTTGCTAGGTCTCTTCTATATTTTAAAAGCTTTTAATTGTACTTATCTTAGAGATTATGAGCACTTGGTTTGGCAACATCAATTAAAACTGTGGTTCTTAAATTTTTATGGGTCAATATTATTCTCAAGAGGTTGGGGGAGCAGTAATTTTTTTATGATGATAATCCATTTTCAGTACAGTTAATTGGTAGACTTTTAAGAGATATTTCAAGGCCTGTCTTTACAGAACTTTGACATCTATTAATTTATGAAAGAAGGTAGCTTCTGGTATACATTCCTGGCCACCAAGTCATGTCTTGCTCGATGCTTGGCAGGTACTAAGTTTTTGAAACCTACATTGAGGCATGGATTCCATTTAAAATCTGCATTGCTCCAAATATAATGCTAATGATATTTTTGGTGGAAATTATCTGGTCTTGAATTGTTCTTGTAGGCCCTCCTTTTCTGTAAACAAATGTCATTTGTTTGATGTCTCATTTTCAACATTGTTAGTTAAGTTCAAGTGGTTGTCACTAATGGATGGCCTTTTGAATCTACTCACTTCTAAACTGTTCCATGGGATTCAAATGGAGGTAAACCAGTTTTGATTATTGGGCAAATTCAGTGGAGTGTCCCTATTGACAACCTCTGTTATTATTCTGTGAAATGGTGTCTGACCTCAAGCATGTGCTTTGAGAACAACAATCATTTCTCTCTCTCTCTCTCTCTCTCTCTCTCTCTCTCTCTCTCCCCAAAGAAAGTGTTATTCTTTCTATGGCTGCTTTGGGGTGATGGGTCCTTCATTTCACTCATTTTGAATGGTTTTTCTTTGGAAACTTGCTAAATCTATAAGCATACCAAAACACTGACATTGCTTTAAACATAATCTTCCCCTGAGCTTTGGCTTCAGGATGCTAGGAAGTCTATGGACATACACAGCCACAGCTTTCTCTTTGATGGCTTTATGCTTCATCTATGTGGAGGGTGTTTGTGTGTGTGTGTGTGTGTGTGTGTGTGTGTGTGTGTGTGTGTGTGTAGCAGTACCATGGCCACTGCCCACTAGAAGTCAATTCCAATGGGTGTTGGACTTCTGGTAATGTTCATGGGCCCAAGTCACTTATTTGGCAGAAACCTTTAAGACTGAGAAATAAGCATCTGTTCAATGCACTGCTTAGGACAAAACTGAATAGACAATTCTGAAGAGAGGGGGTATGTTCTAGATGAGAAATCAGATTTAAGTTTTGTTTTCCTTGTATTTTTTTTTCCAGGGGGGTGGTAGAAAGACAATAAAAGAAAAGAGGGTTGTTAAGGCATCTTTTTTGGGGGGGCGGCGCTATGGGGGTTAAGTGACTTGCCCAGGGTCACACAGCTAGTAAGTGTCAAGTGTCTGAGGCCAGATTTGAACTCAGGTACTTCTGACTCCAGGGCCAGTGCTTTATCCACTGTGCCACCTAGCGGCCCCCGTTAAGGCATCTTTTTAAAAATGTAAACAGAAATCCAGAAAGAAGACCAAGCAATATTTCTAATTCTGTCCTTTAGGGCTGTGAGATTTAAAATTGGATATTAGATCATAAATCTCCCCTACTTAACCTTTCCCTTAATTTATCTCCCAGACTAGTAAATGGAAGAAGCTTCTGGTTTTCTAGTTAGAGCTTTTATTGTATGGTAGTCACAAGGTGATGTTGATTAGAAGGATAGGAAAGTAGAAATACAATACAAATCATCTTAAGTCTAGGCTTAGTCTATATTCCGTATAAAACTCACCGAAACCCAAGGCCACCTTTGGGGAGAGAGAGAGACCGAGTCAAGCGTGTGCTGTTAACCAAGAGCCGGGCCGAGTCGAACTCCAGTCAGCGTCTGTCTGTGCAGCGCAGTCAGGAGACCAGCAGAGCAGGAAAAAAGGCCCCACTTCCATTCTCTCCTTGCCTTTTAAGCTCGCACCCCAGAAGTCGAGTGCTCAGCAGGCAATCTGGCGTGCGTCACAGGCGGACTGGTGTGCGTCGCAGGCGGACTGGCGTGCGTCGCAGGCGGACTGGCGTGCGTCGCAGGCGGACTGGCGTGCGTCGCAGGCGGACTGGCGTGCGTCGCAGGCGGACTGGTGTGCGACTGGTGTGCGTAGCTCATGCTGTTGGTCTCCTCCCCAAAAGGGTGGTCCTAAAAAAAACTGGCGTCTCTCCATTATCTAACCAACTGTTAAAACTTTTTACCACAGGACCAAACAATATGTCTAATCCTTCTTCCATTTCATAGCTTTCAAATATCTGAAGAAAAGGATCATTCTCCCCCTCCAAAAGCCTGTTCTTCAAATAAAATATCCCCAGTTTCTTTCACTGATTTTTCTGTGACATTAATTTGAGACTGCACCACCCTGGTTGCTCTCCTTGGGGGCACTGGCTAGCTCATCAATGCCATTCCTAAGGATAGCACCCAGAATAGAATATTACATTCCAGATGAGGTCTCACCAAAGCAGAGGGCAGAAGGGTCATTACCATCTGTCTCCTGGAGGATGTGAAGGACTTGAAGAACAGGTAATATATAATTAGGCAAAGAGGGAACATGGGCATGGAGTGGTAAAATAAAACCACACAACATAGGTAAGGAAAACAATTCCAATGAGGAAGAAAAATGAGATTTGCCTGAAGAGACCAATAGGAATTCACTGGCAAACTTCAATTATAAAGAGAAATTTCCAGAAGATGGAAGCAAGGACATATAATGGATGGTGAATAAAAAAGAGTGCAATAACAATATAAAAATTGTGCCAGAAATGCTCTTGCTAAGAAGGCTAGTGGGGGAAACCAAGGACAAAAAATTAGAGCTTTTAGAGTTATATTGAAAGAAAATGGATCAAAGAAGGAATATAATCTTTGCCTGCAGTGAATGGAATGATAATAATTGACAACACAGAGAAGGCAGAGCTGCTCCAATTTTGTTTCTATTTTCTCTGGGAAGGAGAATTACCTTTACACAGGAAAAGGCAGAACAAAAATGACTCACAGAGAGATGATAGCCAAGATAAGCCAGAGAGCACCTAGCTGTCCCTGATGAATCCAAATTACCGGGTCCAAATGAATTACATCCTGAATTACAAAAGAAGTGGCAAATGTCAGTACTGAGCTACTGGTCATGGTAGGTGCAAGAACATGGAAGGTGAGATCAGGGAAGGGGGAAATAGTACTGTGATTCTCAAAAAAAGGTCAGTGAGAAGAGTGGTCTGCCTAGAGGCCAGCAAGCTTAACTTCTATTCCTAGGGAAAATACTAGAACAGATCATTAAAGAGATGGTTGGTCCATGTCCAGAAGAGGAGCATTGATTACAAAGAGCCAGCCTGGCATCAGCAAGCATAGATCATGCCAGACTCTCATTTCCCTCTTGATAGAATTATTAAACCAACAGATGAGTGGAATGCTGTTGATATTGCCTCATATGATTCTTGTGGAAATATATGGATGTGGATTGGATAATAATAAATCTGGGTAATGGAGTCAGAAAGATTCAGAACTGGTTGAATGACCAGATTCAAAAAGTAGATGACAACAGTACAACAACAATATGGGAGGAGGTCTCCTGTGGAGTACCCAAGGAATCATTGCTTGACCTCATAGTACTTGACCTTTTTATCCATAGCTTCACTAAAGGCATAGATGATATTCTCATCAAATATGCAGCTGACACCAAGCTGAGAGGAATCATTCTTGCCCGATGTCACAATTTGTCCTGAGCAGACAATTTTAGGACTGATGTCAGTAAAAACTTCTTATCAATTAAATCTGCCCCAAAGTAGAATGGGCTGCCTGGGAAGTGATGGGATTCTCCTTCTTGGATATCTTTAAGCAAAGGCTGGAGATCCAATCATATAGCATGTTACAGAGGGGATTGCTATTGTGTATAGATTGGACTACACGCCACTGATGCCCCTTCCAAATCTTACATTCTAGGAGTCTTTGATCACCAATAACCCACACTTGATTAAAAAATAGGATCTAATAGGGCCTTGCTTGACAGGCTAGAGAATGAGGCTGAATCTAATGAAATTTTATAGGGAAAAATATAAATTCTTGCATTTGGATTTTTTAAAAATTCAACTTTACAAGTATGAGATATGCATGGCCAGACAATAGTTCTTCTGAAAAAGATATGGGACTCTTCATGGATGCAAGCTCAATATGAACCTGCAGCATGATATGGCAGCCAAGAAAGATAATTCCACCTTGGGCTGCATTGAGAGTGACAGAACTTCCCAGAATGCAGCAGTGATTGTTCAGTCATTTTTCAGTCAAACTTGGTAAAGATACTGAGTTGTTTACCATTTCCATCTCTTACAGATGAGGAAACTGAGGTAAATGTATTTAAGTGACTTTCCCAGGGTCACAGCTAGTAAGTATCTGAGGCCATATTTGAACTCAGGAAGATGAGTCTTCCTGACTCCAGAGAAACCACTCTCTCCACTGTGCCACAAGCTGCCTTCACAACAATGATCGTCCTACTCTACTCAAGCCACAAAACACTCATCTGGAATACTGTTTTCAGTGCTGGGAGTGGTTATGGTTTAAGAAGAACCTTGATCAATGAGATTGTTTCCAAAGGAAAGCAACCAGGATGGCAAAGAGCCTTGAGACCATGTCGGATGCAGGCTGAGGTAGAAGGATGTGGTGAGGCCAGGGAAAGGCCAACCTGGAGGGGACATGAGAGCAGCATTGAAGCATACGAAGAAGAGACTCAGCTTCTCAGACCACTAAATCGGGAGGGACAGATGGGAGCTGTAATGAGGCCAGTTCAGCTTGAATCACAAAAGCTTTCCTAACAACTGGAAGGAGCTGGCTCACAGCAGAATGGGCTGCTGGAGGTGGGGGGCGGGGGGAGGGAGGCATAGACAGACTCTTCCTTCCTTGGAGTCCTAGGCTGGACAACCCCTTGTTGGGTATGTGACCATGAAGATTCTTTCTGTGCTGGGGTCAGACTACACAGACCTGAGGTCCCTTGCAGGTCTGAGATCCCCCAATGGTGTGATTGCCAATAACCTAAAGAGCCAGGATCAGAAATAATAATGACTGGATTTGTTTAGTAGGGACATAGAGTTTTAGTGAGTTTTCCTGGACCAGATGGTTCAAACTCATGGAGGGCAGTATTGTTCTATTCTTTTCAATTCTGAAATTTTTCCTTGCTGGAGATTTGTTACAGTGGAAAGAACACTGGTTTTCAGATGAAGGAGCTGCTTCTGTCACTTACTTTTGGTTTAATCTTAACAAGTCACATTATTTCTCTTGGCTTCATTTTCTTCATCTCTAAAATGAACCATGGGCAGTTAGGTGGCACAGTGGTTAGCATACCAGGCCTAGAGTCAGCCTCAGACACTTACTAGCTGGATGACCCTGGGCAAGTCCCTTAATAACCCTTTTTACCTCAGTTTCCTCATCTGTCAAACGAGCTAGAAAAGATTGGCAAACCACTCCAGCATCTTTGGCAAGAAAGCCCCAAATGGGGGGCAGCTAGGTGGAGCAGTGGATAAAGCGCCGGCCCTGGATTCAGGAGTACCTGAGTTCAAATGCGGCCTCAGACACTTGACACTTACTAGCTGTGTGACCCTGGGCAAGTCACTTAACCCCCATTGCCCAGCAAAAAAATAAAAATAAAAAACAAACAAACAAAAAAAAAAACCACAAAAGAAAGCCCCAAATGGGGTCACAAAGAGTTAGACATGACTGAAAATGACTAAACAACAAAAAAAGAACCATTGGATTAGCTGGCCTGTAAGATTCCTTCCAATTTCCATCCAACTATGATGTTATGTTTCCTTGAAGTTCCCTTCCATCTCTAAATGTGTGATGGTATCATGATATGATTGGTTTTCATCATCCCATCCTCCCAAAGCAACAGTCAGCTTAGGAAGATGAGTCTTCCGGACTATTCACTGTGCCACCTAGCTGACTCATGCTCACGAGAGCTCCATAAACTCCAGGCACCTGGCCTGGAATAAACATTGATTTCTGCTGAACTCTATTTATGTCAGATCATCTAGTGTTTTTAGCAGAGACCAGAATAGCAGCTCTGTTTGACTTTGTGCTCCATTTAATTGAAAACATTGTCTAGTATGGGATTTCCCTCCAGGGTGAATGAGTGTAATATATGAATCCCACTAACCACACAAAGAATCAATTTTAATACCAAATGTCCCTACAACCCCCAACACCTCTACTGAGAGACTGAGGAAAATTCTGGAAATTAAGAAGTCCCTGGAGAATCTCCTTCATATGTCAGAAAGATGAAAAAACAACGGATTTTATTTTAGACAGGAGACAAAGAAGATAGGTGGTAGAGGGTGGAGAAGGAAAGATTAAGGTCCTGTTGACTTCATTTAGGGAAACAGTGAGTTGAGAAACTTCCTTAATCAGAGAAATTGAAACCCATCTGTTTGGACTGCTTCTGGTATGAACCCTTTTTGAGAAAGCAGAATGGATGAAATCATGTAGCATAGGCCACTGGTCACTGAATTCACTACTGCCAAACTTCCAAGTCAAAGAGGTCCACCACCTGGGAGCTGTCGTCCATGCTTCCTTCTCCCTCTCAGCCTCCAATCAGTTGTCAAGTATTGGACAACCTCTGTCCCCTTCTCTCCACTCACCTGGCCACCATCCTAGCTCATGCCTTCATCACCTCTCAACTACATTACTGCAATATCCCCCAGACTGGATTTCCTTACCTTCAGCTTCTCCCCATCTCTGATCCAACCTCCACACTGCTTGCAAAATAATCACCTTAAAGCACAAATGTCAGGACGTCATTTTCTTCTTGGCTCCCTATTGTTCCTAGGAAAAGGTCTCTTAACTTTATGTCAATGAATTTTAATTTCTTTAAAAAACATTTTGAGAACTGCATTTTAATATAATTGGTATCGTTGGTAATTCTATGTACTCTATTTCATTTCATTCATTTAAAAGCACTATTCTGAGAAGTCTGCCAAAGCTGTCCATGACCAAAAAAAGGTTAAGAACTGCTGCTATAGTTTATGAGCATAAAAAGGAGGAGGAGGAGGAGAGAGAGAGGGAGGAGAGAGAGAGATACAGAGATACAGAGACAGAGAGAGAGAGAGAGAGAGAAGAAGAAGAAGAAGAAGAAGAAGAAGAAGAAGAAGAAGAAGAAGAAGAAGAAGAAGAAAAGAGGAAGAAGAAGAAGAAGAAGAAGAAGGAGAAGAAGAAAAGAGGAAGAAGAAGAAGAAGAAGAAGAAGGAGAAGAAGAAAAGAGGAAGAAGAAGAAGAAGAAGAAGAAGGAGGAGGAGGAGGAGGAGGAGGAAGGGGTCAGCTAGGTGGCACAGTGGATAGAGCACGGGCCCTGGAGTCAGGAGTACCTGAGTTCAAATCCGGCACTTACTAGCTGTGTGACCCTGGGCAAGTCACTTAACCCCCATTGTCTCACTTAAAAAAAAAAAAAAGAAGGAGGAGGAGGAGGAGATATTCCCATACCACTCCATGTAGAGCCTCTCCTCAGACTATCACCTACACCACTTCCCCTTCAATAACCTGGACACTGCTCTGAAAGGTGAGCTTTTGCCTTGTCTTGCTGGAGCCCAGGCCTTAACATTTTTTTAGTCCATGTCTACTCCATGCCATGGCACATGCAATTCCCTCTTCCTCAGTGCCTTTTGTGTGTTGTCTTTCCCATTAGAACCTAAGCTCCTGGGGCAGCTAGGTGGCACAGTGGATAAAGCACAAGCCCTGGATTCAGGAGGACCCAAGTTCAAATCTGGCCTCAGACACTTGACACCTACTACCTGTGTGACCCTGGGCAAGTCACTTAACCCTCATTGCCCCACAAAAAAGAACATAAGCTCCTTGTAGGAGGTTGAGTTTGTGTGCCTAGTGCTCTGCCTAGTGTCTGGTCCATAGTAAACACTTAATAATTATGGTTTCTAACTAGCCACCTTGGACAGTCACTGGAAATGCACATGAGTTTGTTTCAAACTTAAACAGGAAGAGGAGAGGGCAGGTGTGCCTTTGAGATGCTGCAAAGTTCTTCTTTTTTTTTTTTTTTTTGGTAAGGGGGCAGTCCCTTAATTTTATTTATTTATTTATTTTCTTTTTGCGGGGCAATGAGGGTTAAGTGACTTGCTCAGGGTCACATAGCTAATAAAGTGTTGAGTGTCTGAGGTCAGATTTGAACTCAGTTCCTCCTGAATCCAAGGCCAGTGCTTTATCCACTGTGCCACCTAGCTGGCCTTGCAAAGTTCTTTTAATGCTGACTCCCCTCTCCTCCCCCCCTCCCCCGCCAACCCCCCAGGCCTCCGTGAAACAAAAGCATGTCTCTCTATCACCAATGTCTCTCTGATGTCTTTGTGGGGCTGCCACTCAGGGAATTCCTCAGATGTCAAAGAAGTGAAATTGACGATGACCTAAAGGGCACTGGAGACACTTGGTAAACACAAACAGGCTGCCACACATCCCAAATAATGGATTATGAAGGAGAACCAGACAAAAGGATTTCATCATGAAATCTAAAATGGGAAAAATCCTTCAAGGTTGTCTAATTTGGGAGGCTCAGCATGTTTTTTGTGCTCTGGTTACCTGGTGAAGCCTGGAGACCCCTTCTTAGAATAATGTTCTTAACTGCATAAACTAAAATACATAGGATTTCAGAGAAAATCAATTATATCAAAATACAATTATAAAAATTTTAAAAATAAAAATTAAGTTCATGGATCCCAGGTTAAGAATTCCTGATCTAGTTCAATCCCAAGAAGGAAACACCTTCATAAAATTAAAAATTGGTTATCAAATCTTAGCTACGGGGACTGGGAAGTTACTAGGCAGGAAGTATCCCACCCAATTCTAATAGTTCCAATTTTTAGGGAGTGTCTCCTCATGTTGTTTCGGTGATTTTCAGTTGTTTCTGACTTTTCTGGCTCCATTTGGGGTTTTCTTGGCAGAAATACTGGAGTGCTTTTCCATTGCCTTCTCTGGTTAATTTTACAGATGAGGAAACTTAGACAAACAGGGTTAAATGATTTGTCCAGGGTCACACAGCTAGTATCTGAGGCTGGATTTGAACTCAGGCTTGGCATTCTATTCACTATGCTGCCTAGCCGCTCCGTGTCTCCTCATAGCTGGGGGAAATGTGCCTCCCTAAAGTTCTGGCTAGTTTTCCTTTCTGGGACCATGTAAAACAAGTCCAATCCTTTTCACATAAAACAACACTTCAGATATCAGAAGGACACAATTATATCTCCATGCCTGCTGAAGTCTTCTCTCTTCCGCTCAAAATGCCCCCAATTCTTCCAATAGATCCCCATGTGACAGGGTTTTGCTTCCCCTCACCATCTTAGGAACTGCTTCTGACTTGGTTTCCTCAGCTCCTAGCATATAACAAGGTGTTTTATGAATATCATTGAATGTATAAATGACTGTCACCATCCTTAATCTTAACACTGTGAACCTATTAATTTGGCCTAAAATTGTGCCATCTCTCTCAGACCAAAGACCCTAATGGTGATGGAGTCACAGCTGATATGCCCTTCAAAGAGGAGGTGTTTCTGAGGGATGCCTAATCATCTCTGATTGGTCAATCAAATGGGAGGTAGGTTATCTTGGGGTATATGACTTAGATCACACAAATATTGGTCAAAGAGACATCAATTTCCATATTGACTGTCTTGATAATAGAGAGAATCAGTGCAGACTTAGAATTCCTTTTACTGTCTGATTAGACCTTGAACTGGGAAATGTCTAAGAGAAATTTCCCACACTGGTTGACTTCTGAATGAGAAAGTAGGAAAGGGGAAAAATCTTGGTCCTAATACAATAGTTAGTTATTAAATATAAATGAAAATTTTTCACTTATCACAGCCCCTATTTCAGAAGCTTCCATAATCTCCTATTGCTTCAGTGTGGTATTTAAAGCCTATAATGCCCTTACTGCCACCTCTTGGAACTCCCTTTAAGGCTTAGGTCAACTACTACCTGCTACATGATCTCTCAATTGTCAGCAACCTCCTTTCCAATTATTTTTAAACTTACTTATCTATGTACATGTTATTTTCCCAGGTAGACTGTAAGCTCCCTGAAGGCAGGAACTATTTCATTTTTTTGTCTTAGCCCTAGTACAATGTAATAGTTTGATAAATGCTTCTCAGGTTGAACCAAAGGACCAAGGGAAAATTAGACATGCTCCCAGTAACAATCCTTGGGACAAATAGAAAGAAATCTTTTTTTTTTCCAGATTCCTGGCCTGAACTTCTAAAGAAGGAAATTAGTTCATTCCCCTCTGCCAGAGGAAAGAGGCTGAAGCTCTCCCTGCTAGAGCCTTCTCTGGATTTCCCTTTACTGTCTCATGAATCATATAAACTCCCTAAAGGCAGGGACTCTTCCATGGTTTGTAATTGGATCCCTAGCATCTGGCACAGGACTTGCATGTAGTAGGTGCTTACCTTAATGAATGTCCATGAAATTGGACTGAATAGGAGGTGCAGAGCTGCAGGCAGCGGGGAAGATGCTGAGGGCAATGGATGGACTTCTCTTTGCCTTCATGTGGATATGCCCTTGATATTCCAGCAAAATGAAGAGCCACCAATCAACTAACAAGCACTTATTAAGTGCCTACCAAACACCAGGCCTTTGGATAAGCAGTAGAAATACCTACAGAAAAATTAAGCAGTCCCTACCCCCAACGAGTTTACATTCACATGGAGAAGACTATACACACATATGTATATAAACATTTCTGTATACATATGTTTGCATATATACATATAAATATTTATATATGTGTATATACTCTTTTCCATATGAATGTAAACTCCTTGAGGGTAGGGACTGTTTAATTTGTGTGTGTGTGTGTGTGTGTGTTTATATAGGTACCAGAGGCAAAAGGGACCAAGGAGGTCTTCCTGAAGAAGGTAGATGTTGAGTTGAATCTTGAAGGAAAAAGATTTTAGGAGAAGTTGAGGAGGGAGTAGGTTTCAGGCAAGGGGCAAGGCCAATGCAAAGGCATGGAGATGAAAGATGGAGCTTGGATCAAGTCTCAGCTAGGACAGTTCAAAAACTTGGCCAGCCATCTTCAACTTCATTCACTTTTTCCTAGCTATATGTCAAGAGAATGCCACATTGATAGGCTCCAGACTAGGGGACAGAAGCAAGTCCTTGCTAGAGGTTACCATTAAAAAGGTAGTCAAATCCCCTCTCCATAATCCTCTGCAGCAAAGAAAATAGGCAAGAGAGAGCTGGAACTGTATCATCATTGATAGATGAATTAGGAGAAAATAACAGGAGATTTCACCTGGTTTGCTGGCTAGTGTTTTTCTTCTCTTAAACTCTCAATTAGAATGATAAGAAATTCTATCAATGACTCAGATGTGTCTTTTTTCTTTCATGATCTCTCCATCTTATTCCAAAATGTGGTATCCTGGGCTTTTCTTTACTCTCCCCAAGTGCTTTTCATGTTGGCCACACCCTCTGCCCTTTTCTTTGTTGAGTTCTCTCTGGCTCCCGATGCATCAAATGGTTCATCTTCTTTGGTCAACAACATCTTTTACTTTTGTCTTGTTTTCTATCCTATCTCGTCATTCTTCTGTTTTCTACAAGGAGTAAAATGTGCCTTTCAGCCTCTAGAGGGGTGGCCATTGGCTGGTGGGTATGACAGATGGATCAGAGAAGACTAGACTTGTGGACAGTAAAATAGAACAACGGATTAGTGTTGTACAGTTTATCCCTTCCACATCAAGAGGGTTAGGAGTGTGCCCCCCCCAATCTGGAAAATCTACATAAAATCTTTGGACCTTCCATACAACAGAAGAAGTTTGAATTATTATGGTATTAAAAGATACAATGTGTTGGCATTATATAATACTATACATGTATCTTATGCATTTGCGAGTTTCTAAACTTTTTCTATCTTGTCTACTGGCCTTTATATATTATCTGTGATTTCCATAAAACTTCCCCCAAAATTCTCATTTAATTATTTGTGAAAAGCTGCAATATATGGAAACTGCAGGGATAACTGTATAGTGGAAAGAAGTCTGGCCCTAGAACCAGGAAAACCTGCATTCAGCTCTGACCTCTGACACTGGTGGTGTGACCTTGGTCAAGTCAATTAGCCTCAGTACTCTCTAGGCCAGGACTTCTTAAAACTTTTCTGCTTGCAACCCCTTTTTGCCTGAGAAATTTTTATGCAACCCCTAGTACATAGGTATATAAAATAGGTATACATAACCTTTTACTGTTGCCAAATTTTTCACAACCCCGACATTCAGTCACACAACCCCAAATGGGGTTGTGACCCACAGTTTAAGAAGCTAGGATCTAGGAAACTCTCCAAGATCTACATTGGGAGAGGGAATTTCCTCAAAGAAATCAAAGGTCCAGTTCATATTTCCTAAGTCAGAGGTATCACAGACACTGGCCAAAACCTGATTAAAATGCAATTAGGAGGGGCAGCTAGGGTGGCGCAGTGGATAGAGCACTGGCCCTGGAGTCAGGAGTACCTGAGTTCAAATACGGCCTCAGACACTTAACACTTACTAGCAGTGTGACCCTGGGCAAGTCACTTAACCCCCATTGCCTCACTAAAAAAAATGCAATTAGGAAATATTTAACAAAATAAATAAAAATCCGTTAGAAAATAATGTTAATATGTGGTTTCCTAAGTCAATATGAAGAAGGATCCTTATGCATGATTTAGTGTAATTTGTTTCTATTTGAGTTTAACCACACTGCCAAAAGCCCATTGCTATTTTCTAATGTTATTAGAATTCTAATTGCTTGTCACACCTGATACATGGGATTACTGTCCCCATAAAGGTTGTGTGTGCATATATATATAGGTGCATTTGAGTATGTATATAAGTAAGGGGAGGGGAGACCCTACTTGCTTCTGGTTTGGAAACTAACTAGTTTCCTCCTGTTTCCCTGATTCAGTGTGGTTATGCTGCCCCTTCCTCACCTCTCCCAACCATTTCAGGATACTATGCCCAAATTTCTCACCTCCCTTCAGTAGAAACATCTTGCTCAAAATCTAATGATATCAGGTTAATCCAATCCAAAACCCCTGGGTAATCCAATAGCACATTAGCTAGGAACCTCTGGGGAAGGAAAGGACCTATCTCTTGGCTAACCCAAGAAGCAGATTTTAATGGGCCCTTTTCTTCCCTTCAAATGAGCTAGGAACACAAGATTTAGAGATAGAAGTGGCTTTAGAGCAAGGGTTCTTAACCTGGGATTCACAGATGCTCATGGAGTTTATGGATAGATTCCAGGGGATCCATGAATTTGGATGAGGGGAAAATTACACCATTGTTTTCACCAATCTCTAACTGAAATTTGTAATTTCCTTTTATTGTGAATATAGGCAAAAAACTACAGAAGCATTAAAGTCCACAACCTTCACCAGATTGTTAAAAAGGTCTATGTCCCACACCAATGCCTCAGAGAACAGCAAATCCAATCCTCATTCTGAAAGAGGAAACAGACCCAGAGAGCAGAATGGGCTTGCCCCTCAAATCACACCAGACCAGTAACTAATTTCTCCCCTGGTGTTAGGTAAGCTCCCAAGTCCTGCTCCAGAGAGCATGCCATTGACTACCGACTGACTCCCTAAGTGATCCCAAATACATTTTTGGCAGTCAGATTTCTGTCTGTCCAGAACTGATGCTGGTAGATGACCTTGAGTATGGAATCTCGAGGCAGGGATATCCTTATTCTGTACCTTGCCACAGTAATATACAGGCCCTCTTTAAGGAGTGGCCCTTTAGTGATGGTATAGTGGCTATACTAATAGGTAATGCTGCCTCCCAAGGTCATTTTCAGGTTCCCTTGGATCCTGCCTTTGAAATCATAAAATGCAAATGAAACTTAAAAGTTCTAGACAGTGCCGTGGTCGTGGAAGCTGTATGCTGTATTGTTTGGAAGGCTGGCCTATGGTCAGGAAAACCTGGGTGTGAATCCTCTGCTACTTTTCATTGGGTATGCCATCGTGGGAAGGCTGTTTGGCATTTGGCTGGGGCCAGATGGCTCCCAGGGTGTCTTCCTACTCTGAGATTCTATAATTCTTCTTATTTCTACTATGTCACCCTGGACAAGTCAACTAACCTCCCTAAATTGCAGTTTCTATATGTACAATGAGGACCACAATGATATTGACTTTCCAGGCTGGGGAATTAGGAACAAATGAAACAATGTCTGTAAAGTCCTCAGCAAAATGTACAGAGTGATTGAAATGTCATTGGCTATGGTTAAAGTGAAACCATTTAGTACAAAGTCCTCACCTGGAACAAGAGGCTCTTCGTGCCCCACGCACAGGTAGAGACACAAGGATATTTTCCTTCCATATTAAAATCAGTCCATTTGATCAGAAAATTCATTGAAAAACAAGGACTGAGAGACATTTTTTCATGAAGTTTTAAAATGTTTGACTTCCTGAAAGGAGTCCTGGGCACATTTCTCTGAGGTGGAGTACTTAAGACATCCCAAAAACTAAAGGTGAAATGTACGGATATGTTCACGAGGTGCCCATTCTATGTAATAGTCACTAAAGAGCACTTTGATAAACAACCTCCTGGAGCTGCTCCATGCCAGAGCACCAATAGAGCTAAGCTTTATTTATATTATCTGCCATGATGAATAGGTAGCTAGCTGCCAATACAAAATCAAGAACAATTAACTCTGGCTCTTAATATCTTGAGAACAGCTGGAGCCCCAAGTTGATCCATTAAGACTGCCAATAGTGAACTGTTTTCTTTTCCAATGAAAATACACCTGGATTCAAGTTAGACTCTCTGCATTTGTCTGATCCTTTTTTTTCCCTTAATGTCAGCCAGCCCAGAGGAAATGTCAACATGGGAAATAAATATTGCAAGGTCCCAAGAAGCTGGCAATAGATATTGTTTTATGGACTCAAAGAATTTCATTGCGTATTATATTTTGGGGATGCAAATGCCCAAAGTGAGAACCACCATGATCTCAAGAAGCATACATTTTAATGGTACATCTAATCCTACATCTCCATTTTACAGATGAGGAAACTGAGATGCAGACAGAAGAAAGGACTTGCCCAATGTCATAAAAGCCAAATAAACCTTAGAAATTAATTACTATTTTGATTCTGTTATCTCCAACAGGGAAAATTGCCTTTGGACTAGAACAAAAACTGGCTAGTAGGAAATGAAGAACCAATGTAAGTTGGTAGCACATAGCCGCCATTGGTGAGTTTAAGTCACCATGCCTAGATGATGATAATGATAACAACAATAGTTGAGATTTGTATAACACTTTAAGTGTTGTAAGTCACTTTACATATATTTTCTAATTTGATTCTTATACTAATCCTGTGGCATAGTTGCTATTGTTAGATCAACTTGCTACCAACATGCTGGAAGAAATGATATAGCTGGATTGTTTGTCAATTACCTTTGCAAGATTGTGAACATGAACAAATAAAATTTGTAGAATTTTTTTTTTTGGCAGGGCAATGAGGGTTACATGACTTGCCCAAGGTCACACAGCTAGTATGTGTCAAGTGTCTGAGGCTGAATTTGAACTCAGGTCCTCCTGAATCCAGGGCCAAGGCCACCTAGCTGCCCCCAAAATTTGTATTATTGGTGTAAGAAGGGAAGTGATTTAAATTGGGAGGGACTCTGTGCACCAAATATCTCTGATAATGGTGTGACGTGAAAGATCAGTAGGCGAAACTAACAAAAATATATAAGAGCAGAAGCCATTCCCCAATGGATAAGTTGTCAAATGAAATGAACAAACAATGCTCCAAAAATGGATTGCAAACTATTAATAACTATATGAAAGAATTCTCTAAATAACCAATAATAAGAGAGATGTATATAAATATAAATCTGAAAAGCAATAATGAAACATTCTTCCCTCCTCTAGAGAGAGAGGTGATAGACTGAAGATGCAGCATGAGACTTTTTTTTGGACATGGCTAAGGGAGGACTTTGTTTTCCTTGATTATATATATTTGTTATAACAAATCTTGTTTTTATTTTTCTTCCAAGTGTAAGAGGAGTGGAGAGTAGGAGAGAGAGAAAATTGGTATTTGTTAATTTTTTTAAAAATTAATTAAAAAACAATATTCAGTTTTTACCTCACAGCCAGCAATTTGGCAAAGATGGCAGAATGAGGGGGGGGGATGAATGTTAGAATGATTATGGAAAGAAATACTCATAGCTTCTAAAAAGAAATTTAGAATTCTGATCAGAAAGTGACAAAAATATGTGTATCCTCTAATCCAGAGATCTCAATATTAGGTATATACCCCAATGAGTTACAATACAGAATGGCCCCATAATTACCAAAATATTTAGAGCAACACTTTTTTTAGTAGGAAAGAACTAGAAACAAAATGCATTGGCTAGAAAACAGCTGAAGAAATGGTGGTACATGGACAAAGTGGAATATTACCGCTCTGCAAGAACTGACATTACAAACAATTTAGGGGAACATGGGAAGACTTACATGAACTGTAGCAAAGTGAAGTAAATAGAACCAGGAAAACAACATATAGAATGACTCTGTCAAGTGAAAAGAACAGCAATAGAAAATCAAAACTGAATCCTGTGAAATTATATTAATCAAATTTGAGCCCCAAATATAGGTATGAACTTGCACCTCCCTCTACTCTTTGTGGAGGTGGAGCACTATCAGTATAGAACATCACATATAATATTAGACATGGTTGATGTGTTGGTTAGTTTTGATAAATAGTTCTTTCTTTTTAATTTTTTTGTTAGAAGTGATACTTCTTTGTGAAGGTCAAAGAAGGATATATCTGGAAATAAAGATAATTTTTTTAAAAGATATAAATAATTTTTTCAAAGAAAGCCCATGATGAATGGGAGAGGCATAACAGGACTATAAAAGGGCAAAAGTTGAATGACATAAAGATGGGCTAAGAACAGAATATATCATTTCTAGATCAATAAGCACAACTCATTCCTGACAAAAAAAAAATTAGAAAATAATATTAAAGGGGCCATTAGTGAAGCTCTAGAAAAGGAACTAGAGAGAAGACAGGGAGAGCCAGCAAGAATTCATTAAGAACAGGTCATGCCAAACTAACCTTATTTCTTTTCTTTCACAGGATTAGTAGATAGGTAGATCAGGAAATGTTGTGTAGTTTACCTACAAAATGTTTGATCAAGTCTCTCATGCTATTCCTCTGGACTAGTAGGAGAGATGTGAGCTAGAGAGCAATGAAGGATTCTGACCTTGGTTTTTGTTGTTGTTGTTGTTGTTTTTTTTTTTTTTAGTGAGGCAATTGGGGTTAAGTGACTTGCCCAGGGTCACACAGCTAGTAAGTGTTAAGTGTCTGAGGCCGGATTTGAACTCAGGTACTCCTGACTCCAGGGCTGGTGCTCTATCCACTGCGCCACCTAGCTGCCCCCGATTCTGACCTTGTTGAATGGTCAGAGCTAAAAAGGAATCCTGAGTTATTCTTCCTAACAACTGGAATTGTCCAAAGATGGAATGGGCTGTCTTAGGAGATTGTTGACAGGTTGTACCTCATGAGAGGTCTTCAGGTAAAGCAAGACCACTTGTTTATTGTGTTGTCAATAGACTTGTTAAGTTACATCTGGGAAAGACAACGTGGTCCCTTCCCAATCTAAAATTCCTATATTTTATAAGGATTAGAATCCGGGTTTGAATTTAGGCTCCAACAATTTATAGTTGTGGAACTATGGTCAAATTACTTCATTTTACTAGTTTCTTCATCTGTAAAGTGGAACTAATAAAACTATTACTAGTAAAACTAGCACAATATCATAGGGATGTTATGAGGAAAATATAGTACTTTATATACTGCAGAAATACAAGATGACTGAATAATAACTCTCCTGGTTTGAAAAGTTCACAGTATCTGAGAGGTCACCTCAAGAAATGCATTCCAACATGAAGATGAAAGGACTCTTGACTATAATATAAGTAATAAGTGGTTATTCATCCTCTGCTTAAAGACCTCCAAGGAGGGAATTAGGAGATGAAGGATCTTAACCTTTTTAAAGACATGAAACTTGAGCCAAAGAACATAATTTTTGGACAATATAATAAGGTCCTTTGAGCCTGAGATATCACTAACATGAAATTGAGGCTTTTCCCTGAGTCTAATGCAGAACCCTTCAGCCTCCGCATCTGAAGGACAATCGGAACACACGACCAAAACCTGGAAGAGACATTTGATAGCACAGAGTTCATCCCCTTCATTTCACGGTTGAAGAAAATTAGGCCAGGGGGATGAAAGTTACTTTCCCAGGACCCAGTAGAGAGGATATAGCAGAACCATGGATTTTAAGACAGGACCCCTGATTATAAATTTTGAGCTCTTCCCACTGCTATTCCTTCACAAGTATATCTACATGTAGGACCAGACTGAGTAAAATCCAAGATCCTATGGAAATTCATTTTCTGGGACCCCCATGGAAAAGTCACTTGGGGGCAGGGGCTTATTAGCTGGAAATGAAGGTGGACAGACATTCAATTTAGACTCCAACTATGAAAAAACACATGACCAGCAAGATAAAATCAATATCATCCCTAAAGCCATAAAGTCAATGAAATATCCCAAGAGCATGGAGGACAAAAAAAAAGAAGCTCTTTTCATTTTCTCACCAGTGTTTCCAGACCCTAACTTGGACTCAAGGGCTACATTCCTTTCCCCCAGGCCCACAAACACTTTTCTACATATCATATCATTGCTTCTCATCCTATTCTTCTTTAAAGTAAACCTGTCTCCTACAAGAGTCATTAGTTCAGGCATTTCTCTGAATTAAAAGATCCAAAAATCCAGGACCCTTCTCTGAAGGCTAAGAGATAAAGTGTCCAGATTAATTTCTAGTTTTTTTTTTTAAAAGTAAAACAAAACAAAAACTTCCTGGGCAAATGAGAAATGAGAAATCATGGTATAAAAAGAAATCCTTCCTAGATTAGGAAATGACCCTGGATTTGGAGATCAATTTCAAGTCTCAACTCTACCACTTACTAGCTGGGGGAGAAAAGGATTGGCTTCATTGATAGAAGGAACCCCAGATGAGGAAACTCCCTTTACCAATGTAGATTAGTATCTCCTCTGCAACTTAGAGTCTTTAAGAGTTGTCTAGACTAAGAATAGTTATATTTCTTTACTTGTATGTGTCAGATTTCCTAGATGGATTTGATTTTTTAAAAATCAGTATCTAGGTGGTACAGTGGATAGAGCATTAGATGTGGAGTCAGGAAGATCTGAGTTCAAATCTGAGCTGACACTAACTGTGTGACCCTGGGCAAAACACTCAGTATCCTCATATGTAAAATGGGAATAATAATACTAGCACCTACCTCCTATGCCATTGTGAGATTCAAATGATATAATATTTGTAAACCACTTTGTAAACCTTCTATATCAATGGAGCTATTATTATTTTTTTGGTAGGTAAATGAGGGTTAAGTGAGTTGCCCAGGGTCACACAGCTAGTAAGTGTCAAGTGTCTGAGGCCAGATTTGAACTCAGGTACTCCTGAATCCAAGGCTGGTGCTTTATTCACTACACCAGCTAGCTGCCCCCTAGCTATTTTTTTTTTTAGTGAGGCAATTGGGGTTAAGTGACTTGCCAAGGGTCACACAGCTAGTAAGTGTTAAGTGTCTGAGGCCGTATTTGAACTCAGGTACTCCCGACTCCAGGGTCGGTGCTCTATCCTATTATTATTTTTAAAAGGTTCTATGGGGAAATAAGAGTTGTCTAGAGCAGAGAGAAGAGTCTTGCCCAGGATAACACAGCCACTATTTCACAGAGGCAAGATTTGAATTCAGGTCATTTGGGCCCCTTGGCTGTCTCTTTATCTATTTCACCATACTAAAGTCTCACTACCTGTGGGATGTTAAGAAAAATCTTCTAACCTCTCAAAAAGTTAGCTCCTTGAGTTCCTCCACTACAAATTGGGGACAAGAGCTAATATGGTATAAACAAGGGCCTTTAATCAGCAGGGTCTATGGATTTATTTATTTGTCTCAAGTATTTTGACAATTGCATTTTAGTATCATTGGTTTCTTTTGGAATCCTATATATTTTATTTTATGTGTTTAAAAACATGATTCTGAGCAAGGGTCCATAGGCTTCAGCAGACCGTCACAGGCTTCCATGACACATGCATAAAAAGGGTAAGATCCCTGGGTATAGTAGAGAGCTGAACTTTGAGTCAAGGACACCCGGGTTCATTAGCTCTAACACTGTCTCAAGGTCACACAATTGCCCATCCCTCTTTTCACTACAGCTTAGAGCCTTCTCCATAAAGTATAAATTATTTTCATCTCCGCCAGTCACAGCTAAGTTTCCATCCCCCTCAAATGCCACTGGTTCTAATTTTATCTGAATGAGTTATATCAATAAGATGAGATAACGAGCAAAAGGGGAAAGGACAAAGACTGAGCAGTGTATGTACCAATCCTTCTGCCAAAACATGAACTCAATGTCCTTAGGGCATTAAATAAAGATATTAAACAGTCACAGTTAAATGGAGCCATAATTCACTCAATAAAAGTCAAGGCCTGAAACTCTTCAATGATATGTTAGCAGACAATGGGCTCAGTCCACCGAATGCACAGGGATTGCTCCAGCACTGTTAGAATCATAATTCTCTCCCTATCATTTCTGATAAGTCATTCTTGGCACTGGCGGCAGCATAAACCCAAATGAGGGGACATGAGGATGAAACAAAATCCACCAATGATAAACTGCCACTAACAATAACCATCACCCTCAATAGCTACCATCTACAAAGGCAGCTGACCCCCAACAACAACCACCACCACCACCAATACCACCAGTAAAAACAGCAACAGCTCACCTTACTCTAGCCTCTTTGGGGTTGGGAAGTCATTCCCTGCCCTATCTTCTTCCTTTGGACAATGTCGCAGAACACCAGTCTCCCTCTTCCCCCGAGATTATGTGGCTTCCTTGTTTCCACCTGCTGAAAGTCATCTCTTGTTTCAAGGCCTTCCTTTGGCTCTTCCCCCACCTGAAGGCTTCTTTGATTCCCCAGATAAAATTGATCACTCTCATCTTGATTTTTTTCTCAATCATTCTATTTTTCAGACTGTTTCCCTCTGGTATTATTATATTCTCCCTTGGCATACAAATCTCATCCTTTCTCCCAAATGAATGCAAATTCCTTGAGGTCAGGGCAATGCTTTTCAGCTTTTAATCTCCAGTGTGTAGCAAAGGACCTTAGTGCCCTTTGGATTAGACTGAAAATTGGATAATAATTATTCAGTGATTTGCAGCTACCAGAATGTTCTGAGAAGTCAGAGGGCGACACAGTATGTGGTGACTCTGAGTCCCACACAGAATCATATATCTATCCAGTCTGCAAAGGAAAGTTTCTCATGTAGTGAATTACCCATTGTAATCTTCAATACAGATTCACCAGGAAAGTGTCTGGGGTATGTGATTGTGATGGAATACTATTGTTCCATAAGAATGATAAAGGGCATGACTTCAAGGAAGACTTAAAGGAACTGATGCAAAATGAAGTAAACTGAAATGGGAGAAATCCAGTAATGGTAATATTGTAAAGATAATCAACTGTGAAAGACATAGTAACCCTGATCAACATAACTACCCTCTATAATTCCAAAGAATCATGAAGAAACATACCATCCACTTCCATATAGAGAACTGATCTCTTTTTCTTTCTTTCTTTTCCTCTTTCTTTCTTTCTCTTTCTTTCTTTCTCTTTCTTTCTCTTTCTTTCTTTCCTTCCTTCCTTCCTTCCTTCTTTTTGCAGGTGTGGGGCTGGATGTGAGAAATATGACTAATGTAGAAAATGTTTCCATGATTTCATAATTGTAATAGGTTTTGTATTCCTTGCCTTCCCAATGGGTGGGGAGAAGATGAAGAAAGAGAGAACCTGTAACTGAAAATAAAATAAAACTGAGTGGAAAAATAATAGTCATGGCCAATCCAGGCTGAGTAGCAATTAATCACAGTGTCTCTGTTAGGAAAAAAATTCTTTCTAAGAACACAGTACAGTATTTCTACCATGGTACTCTCTAGGCTAACATCCAAGCTGATCAGGGCAGTAGACTGTAAGCCCCTTGAGGGCAGGGGTGGTTTCTTTTTCCATTGCATCTTTAGCCCCCAACAGGTAGCCTGGAACACCTCTGGCAATTAAAAGATGCCTGCTGGGTTAGATAGATTGAAAGCTTCAAAGGCTGAGGTTAGAAAGAAGCTCTCAATTGAGAGTTCTCACAGCAGTGGGTATTTCCTCTTCTCATACAGAGAAAGGCAAAGGGAATGAGACTGTTTTCACAAAACAGCTTAGGCCCTGGATGAAAGGTAGGAAAATTCACTGATTCAGCCTGCTATTTGGCATACACAATGCCAAGGCAATACTTGGATTTATGTCACCACTGGATTGAATGGGCTGACCAGATGTTTTGGCATCAAACTCTTAAAAAAGTCCATGTTACTAATTACATTTTTCATCTTAATAGTTTGGCCACACTGGTAGATCACATTCCGTGGGAGCTCAACACCTGGATGTTAAGAATCATTTAGACAAAACATCCTGGCCCCTCGCTTTTTCCTTTTTTGTTCAACTCTTTGGAAATCCTACAGATACAAAGACAGAAAATGTAAATAAGCTAGCTGCATTCAGAGCCCCTTGGAATGTGGAGCTGTTGTGTGAACTCCTGATTCCTCCCTCCCTTTGCTTCCTGCTTCTTCACATAGGAAGCAGCCAATGAGCCAATCTTGGGGTGCTTGCAATAAGAATAGGAAGGTGTGTTTATAAGAAAAAATTAAGGCCAGACTGCTTTCTTTTTCTAGATAACAGTGGTCCACTTGAGAAGTCATTTTACTCACCTCTATTTGTGAAAAAGTTGTCTTATATGTGATGATGGGATTGAGAGATTGTAGAGGACAGCTAACTCAGAATACCTTTGTTTTTCAGAGTTGATTGCTCTGAGCACACTCCTCAGCCAAAGCCAGCATGACAAGGCAAGACCACAGGATCAGAGAAGGAACTTTAGAGACCAGCTTCTCCAAACTCCTAATTTTATAGAGGAGCAAATTGAGGCCAAAAGGGGTTAAGTCATTTGCCCAGAGGAGGACCCAGGATTCCAACCCAAGTCTCTTGCCTCCAGCCCAGTATTCTTTCCACTATGTAACACTGCTTTTCATGACCTGGCCAGACACTGTTGGGCTAAGGAGCACAGAGGTTGAAGGCAGGGTCTAAAACAGAAACCTGGTCAAAACCAGGTACTGTAACCTGGAGTCTTAAGGAGGGAAACCCAGGAGTCAGGATACATGATTTGAGCACCAGGCAAGGAGAAAGCTGACAAGATAAAGAACTCTTAATTTGCATTTCTAGTTGGTCTAGGCCATTGTGTGCACACGCACATGCACATGCACACGCACATGCACACGCACACTATACCTACATCCTTCTGTGAAAGGCAGGCCCACCTTCAAGTTTCTACAAAAGTCACTTCAGCTGGACAGCTCCAGCGACTACCCTCAGTTTTCCATGGCATTGTATGAGTTCATGCAGTGGCTAAGACAGGCTTCTGGACCAACTCCTTAGAAGGAAAAAGCTGTTCATCATCTATTTCCTCTTTGCAAACCATTGACACGTGCAGTCAAGCCACATTTCTGGCAGAAATCTTTCTTGGCAGTCATTAACCGAGTGACGAATGAAAGAATAAACTGTTCAGAAGCCAGAGTTTTCCATGGGATTCATCACGGAACTCACCAAACTAAAAAATCAGGGTTTCCCAGCCCAAATGACCCTTCGTTTTGGCAAATGAGCCATGTTTTCTTCCTCAGGAGGGCCAGCGGCTGCAGGAGAAGATGGATATTTTCATGTTTGGGGTTTATAGGTTTTGAAAAGTGAGAACCTTTTTTAAAGTAAGAAAAGTCCCCCGGCCCCATAGCCATTTGCCAGAGGACAGTGCTTGACAAGGGCCTGGCAAGGGGAATGCTTCACTTCTGCACCCCCACTCACCCCCTCTGCCATCCAATGACAATGGCCTCTTTGCTGTTCAGGGATGATACTCTTCACCGCCTAACACTGGGCATTTTCCCTGGCTCTCTGTTCATTTCCCATCCCCATCTCCTGGCTTCCTCCAGGTCCCACCTAATTGCCTACCTTCCACAGAAAGTCTCTCCTGGTCCCCCTTAATGCTGAGCGTCTTCCCACTGGGATTATCTCCAGTTTATTCAAAGCTTTTTGAACATTGTCTCCTTCAATAGGCTCGGACCTACTTGAGGCCAGGGACTTTTTTGTTTGTTGTTGGTTGGTTTTTTTTACCCTGTCTTTAGCTCCCTGGTCGTTAGAACAGCGCCTGGGAGGTGCTTAATAAATACTTGGTTTAAATAGAGAGAAGTTCTTCTAAAAGGGAAAGGGAACAAGTATTTATTAAGCTCCTATTATGTTCCAGGCATTGTGCTGAGTGCTTTACAAATATTATCTTGTTTCCTCCTCATAACAACTTTGGTAGATAGGTATTATTGTTATTCCCATTTTACATTTCAGGAAACTAAGTCCAACAAAGGTGAAATGACTCACCCAGGGTCTCACAACTAGTAAGTGTCTGAAGCCAGATTTGAACTATCCACTGTACCTCCTAGCTACCTGCCTAGGTCAGGTGCTGTGGGCAGGTATTGTCATTATTTTTATTAATATTATTGAAGGTTCCAAAGAATTTGCCTTAGAACTTTCATCTTCCCCTTCATCAGGGGGAGTAGATAAAGTGCTGGAACAGATGGCAGGAAAACCTGGCTTCAAATCCTGCCACTAAAACTGGGTGGGGGGGGGGATGGAAAGTGTTTCCTTTTTTTAATATTCTGAATTCTTTTCTTTTTGTGATTTAGTTGTTTCCATCATGTCCAACTCTTTGTGACTCCATTTGGGGGTTTTCTTGGCAAAGATTCTGAAGTGGTTTGCCATTTTCTTCTCCAGCTCATTTTACAGATGAGGAAACTGAGGCAAACAGAGTGAAGTGACTCACCCAAGTTCACACAGCTAGTAAGTGTATGAAGCCAGATTTTAACTTAGGTTTTTCTGGCTCATGGCCTGGAGCTCTATCTGCTGTGCCACCTAGCTGCTTCATTCTCAACTTAACGGACCCAATACAATAGCTATTTTTATCTACACAGAACAGGAAGAGAGGATTGCCCATGAAATGACCAAGCTTCATTACATACAGTTTGGTTTCAAATACATAAATTGGACTGTCTGCTGCTGAAACTTACTAGCTGACTGCCTATGGAGCAAGTGACAACTCTCAGAGCCCCCAACTTTCCTCATCTGTAGCATGGAGACACTGCTAGCTGGTGAGGAGATCACAAGTATAAATGGCTTTGTAAGGGTTAAAGCATATTGAAATGTCACCTAGGATTGTTTTTCATTAAGAGATGGAAATGATCACTGTAGTGTCTTCCCTCTTCGCTATCCCTGTGCTCCCTCCACACATTCTGGTAGCAGCCACTTATAAATTTCTCTCCTACTTAACAATATAAACCACATGAAGTCTGGCTCCAATAGACGGTAAGTGGCTTGAATACAAGGGATATCTTGGTTCTATCTCTGGATCCCTGGCTCCAAGGATAGTGTCTGCTGCAGAGGAAGTCCTTAATGAATACTTGTTGAGTGAATGAATGAATTTTAGGGAAGTAACAACAACCACAGGACACAGGCAATGGTGCTAACGTCTGCTCCCCCTCTGACTCAGGAAGAGATGTTTGTCATTCACTCCTACTTTGCCAGCCTCTGTACATGGGAAAGGCATGATCTAAGATCTTGTTTTCTTAATTATTAAGGGAGTGGCAGGAAAGGGATTTGGAGCAGAGAGAGGGAAGTGAGATAAGGATAAAATGTTTTGTGGAGTAAAAGAATAATGGATTTTGGAGAGTTTTTAAAATGTATGCAGTCAGGGGCAGCTAGGTGGCGCAGTGGATAGAGCACCGGCCCTGGAGTCAGGAGTACCTGAGTTCAAATCCGGCCTCAGACACATAACACTTACTAGCTGTGTGACCCTGGGCAAGTCACTTAACCCCAATTGCCTCACTAAAAAAAAAAAAAATGTATGCAGTCCTTTTTTGGGGGTGGGGGTGAGGCAATTGGGGTTAAATGACTTGCCCAGGGTCACACAGCTAGTACGTGTCAAGTGTCTGAGGCCGGATTTGAACTCAGGTCTTCTTGACTCCAGGGCCAGTGCTCTATCCACTGTGCCACCTAGCTGCCCCCTGTATGCTGTCCTTTATTGTGTCAACTGACATATTCTGCAGAACACAGAAAGCCAAATCAGGAGAAAACCTGATAATAAGTAGAGACTCTTGATCTCTAGCAAGATAAGCTACTATTATTCCATAATCACTCTTCTTCCCATCTCAGGACCATTAAGGACTCAATTTAAGGGTTAAATAATGAATTGTGCTTATGTGTCTGCATCTGTGATTTGTTGGTCCCATTAATCATAGGATTTTGACCTGGAAAAGATCTTAGAGATCATCTAACCCAAATCTCATATTTAGAGATGGGGAGCTAAGGTCTAAAGAAGATGAGGGATTTTCCCAAGGTCACACAAGTAGGGTCATATATTAAGAGCTGGAAGGGACCTTAGAGTTCAACCCTTTCATTTTACAGATTAGGAAACTGAGGCTCAGATAGTGACTTACCTAGGCTAATACAGCTTCTAAGTGTCTGTGGTAGGATTTGAACCCAGATAGCAGTTCTAGGAACCAGATTCAAATCTGATATTCTTTCCATGATACCATCTCATCCACATCACCACTGTACATTTATACACACACACACGAATTTATGAAGTATCTCCTATATAAAAGGCTAGGCACTGAGGAAAATCCAGACAGTCTCTGCCTTCAAGAATTTCACAATGTAGGAGAGCAGCTTATAACCAAATATAACCTTCCAAGTATTGAACTGTGTTCAGTTTATGTTATTGCTCACATTCCTTACATAGATGATGAAGTCTTTGAGCAGCATTCCCACATGTCACTGCGAAAGCAATCAGCTCCCCTTGTCCCATGTGGGGAAAACATACATTTCCCTAAAGCTTCTGTGCCCATTTTGCAGTTGAGAGAACACAGTGACTTTGTGTGCCAATTAATCACCCCAGATGTGAGCAACAGCTGGACTGGCTTCTTCATTCACAATCCACTCATCACTTCAAGTAAACACAGGGATTTGGGCAGAAAACTGTGTTAAGTCTTTCATTCTTATTCATGGGTTTATAGAATTTTGAGCTGGAAGGGACCTTAAAGGTCTTTGAGTTCAACACCCTCATTTTACAGAGGAAAAAAGTGAGATCCAGAGTGGAGGTGGTCTGCTGAAGTTCACACAAGGAATAAATGGCTGGGCAGAGCCAAGCTAGGTGTATGAGAGAGACCTCCATTCAAAGACTCCTGCAAGTTCTCATTTGCTTGAGCTGTTTAACATTTTTTTTTTGCAGGGCAATGGGGGTTAAGTGACTTGCCCAGAGTCACATAGCTAGTAACTGTCATGTGTCTGAGGTCGGATTTGAACTCAGGTACTCCTGAATCCTCCTCTATCCACTGCGCCACCTAGCTGCCCCTCTGTTGAACATTTTTAAAGGGCAGAGACTTGGTTGACAACAGGAAAACAGCATGATTCCTGTCCCTTGAGATATTTATTCCTTCTCATTATCTCTAAAATCAATGGCAGTTTTATATCAAAAAGTTAAACCAATGACACCAGCTTAGCAAAGCACAACTCTCCAGATGCATTAGGAGCTAATAATCTCCTAGGAATCTCATTTCATGGGTCCATCCCTCTTTTTCTAATGAGCCTAGACATTGGGTTTTCACAGAAGTACAGAAATTCAGAAGAGGAAGTAAGCCCGACTGCCCGTGCCTCAGTTTCCCCCTGTATCTCTAAGGTCTCATGCAATTTAGGGATCTTCTGATGCACCAAACAGAAAACTCACTATGAGAAGAAGAAGCTGTACCTCAAGGAAGGCTCACACAATCTCCTAGAATATTATAGACTCTCCTACCCTAGCAGTTGCTCATTTCAGTGCAGAAACCCTTTCACGTCTTATCCCTCCTTGACTATAAGGCTCTGGTGGGCAGAGACCAAGGCCTGACTGTTTAGACATGATAACATATATCAAGTACTTTGCAAACCTTGAAGCCCTATAGAGATGCCAACTACTGTTGTTATTGTTGTTAGTGATCTCCGTAGCCAATGTTCTTTGGATATGTTTGGATAATGTTTATTGTATTGAATTGTAGTCATGTGATTGAAAACCTTATGGTACTGAAGAAAGAATACTTCATTTGAAGTCAAAAGACCCACCTTCACCTGCTGACTGTCTTTGCACCTTATTCCCCAGGTAACTCTCTAATCATTCTTCTTTTTTTTAGTGAGGCGGTTGGGGCTAAGTGACTTGCCCAGGGTCACACAGCTAGTAAGTGTTAAGTGTCTGAGGCCAGATTTGAACTCAGGTCCTCCTGACTCCAGGGCCAGTGCTCTATCCACTGTGCCATCTAGCTGCCTTCTAATCATTCTTGATATCATTTTCTGTCAAATAAGCAAATAGGTGATCTCTGGGTGACCGTTCCATCTTTAAATCTGGAGACCAATGGTTCCATGAAAAGGATACGATTGTCTTTATGCCATTTCATCACAGCCCCCTTCACAATCCCAACATTTACAGCTTCTTTCTGATATACTTAATGTCTGCCAAGAGACCCCAGGCAGTAGAGCCTCTTCCCTCAGTATTCTAAAGAAAGCTTGGCATTTTCTCCTGGGCTTATTCATTATTATACAAATCCTCCAAGACCAGTTTTCTATAGGCTCAAGGGTACTTTGTGAGTCTCCAGTCTTCTGTCCTCAAGGACACAAACACAAACACACTTGGGCAGAAGGAATTCTGGGCTTCCTTTTGACAGCTGTGTTTGTGCTGAGCATGAAGGGAAAAAAGGTTCCCATTTCGAGGACCCCAGTCAAAAATTGGAACTAGGGCTATTGTCCAGGCTGAAGGAAGATGCAAGTCCTGCTGAGAGTAAGTGCACTGCAGAACAAAGCAATCCTTTAGAGAAGTCTGCATGCCAAACTACACCCTGAATGTGGAATGCAGACTCTGACAGTGCATCCACAGAGGCTACTGATTTATGGGAAAATGACCAGTCTGAGAGTGGGAAGGGACCTCAGAGGTCAGGCAGGCCAACCCATACCTGATTGGAATTTTCTCTCCCACATCGCCACCAAGTGGTCATCCAGGCATTGAATTAAGACCTCCAGCAAGGCATAACCACTGTCTCCAGGGGCAAGCTGCCCCTTCCATGTTGGGACAGCTCCAATTACTTGGAAGTGTTTCCATCCATCAAGCCTAAATTTCAGCACTTTTGCTGCTTCCCACCACTGCAAAGTGAGAAATGTTTTTGGACTCGGTCACTATGGGAATTTGCCTTTTGAGACTTCATATTCATTATGAAAGTTTTGGGTTTTCTCTTTTCCAAAGGGAAGAGGGTAGAGAGGTGAGAAAACAGATTTTTTTCTTGTTCATTGGAAAAATGTAATGAAAAACAAATTTTGATATGTGAGTGTGATAAGATTTTACTGTGCCATGAGTAATATGACAGACTTGTATACACTGATGCAAAGTGAAGTGAGCAGACCCAGAAGAACCATTTAAGTGAAAATGATCCTCATAAAGTGATGTGAAACAACTCTGAAAGACATCATACTACTGAGCAAAGCCGAGGCCAGCCAGAAGGCCCCCAATGCCTATAGAAGAGAGGAGAAAGGGAACTACTTGAGACTGTTGATTTCTGTTTCTTTCGATGTGCTCAGAGCCAAGGCCATCTTCCCTCACACAAGATCCCAGTTTCTCACTTTGAATAATGGCCTCTTCCTTCTCTGGCTTCAGCAGACCATTCTTTTCTCCTCAAACACCCTTCCTCCAATCTCTTATTCCACATTACTGTGTAGGCCAAGCCAGGACAAGGATTAGCATCTCTGATGAAAGGAGGTGCAGGTGGAGCATCCACATTCCCTATAGCTAGCCATCAGTAGAGGGAAAAGGAAGAGAGGGAGAGGCTAATGGGTTTGAAAACCTGAGCTGATGTTTGGGCAGTGAGGCTCTGATAAAGATGGGATAGGGAACCTCTGGAGAGACCCAGGGAAATGCCTGAGCCTTGTTTCCCAATCCCAAAACACTGCAGACAAGAAAGATGGCTAAGCTCTTGGTTCCCATCCACAAACTTGGTGCTCTGGGGGGTCAGAAGGCAGGAAGAAAGCAGAGATGAGTTGGAAGGCACAGGATACTGGGAGAAGGAGCGATTCAAAGGGACTGTAGGATTATCTAGTGCAGGAGTTCTTAATCAAGGGGTTTGGGATAAATTTATTAATTGTTTAGTCATTTCAGTGGTGTCCAATTCTTCATGATCATATTTGGGGTCTTCTTGGCCAAGATACTGGAGTGGTTTGCCATTTCTTTCTCCAGCTCATTTTACAGATGAGGAAACTGAGGCAAACAGGGTTAAGCAACTTCACCAGGGTCACACAGCTAATAAGTGTCTGAGGCTGGATTTGAACTCAGGTCTTTCAGCTTCCAGGCCTGGTACTCTATCCACTGCACCAGCTAGACACCCTGTATAAATTTCAGGGGCCCATGAGTTTGGATGGGAACAAACTTACATCTTTATTTTTACTTTTCCATAAAGGAAATTTAGCAATTCCTTCACTTTTTTCAAATCATGATTCCAAGAAGGGGTCCCTAAGTTTCACCAGCCTGATTGTCCGAGGAGTGAGGGACACAAAATGTAGGTTCAGAGGCCCTGATCTAGTCCACCTGATGGGCTGAGCCCAGAGAGAAGGAATGATTGGCTCCAGGTTATAGTCAGTGGAAGAGCAGGACTACAAAGCCAGCTTTCTCCTAAGTTCCCATCCAGTGAAGAGAGGGAAGGGGCTGGCTTGTTGGTTGGTTTCTTCATTTGGCTGAATAATGTCGGCAGTAAAAGGTTCTGTGGGGGAGGTCGGCTGTGAAAAGTGGCTGCCAGGAGAGATAGGCAATTTAGTCAATTATGCAAATTAGCAACTGCTGACTTTGACTAGAGTGCAAAAGACTAGTGAAGATGTTGCTGTTGGCAAGTGTTGCATTTTTTTTTAACTAGATGGCTTTTCAAAAAATCTGTCACTTGGCTCCATTCATGAGAAATCAGCAGGTAAGCTGGAATAGACAGAATGATGTAAGTTCAAATACCACCTCATATACTGCCATAAGACCCTGGGCAAATCACTTGACCTTCCTCAGCCTCAGTTTCCCTATCTGTAAAAAGGGGATGATAATAGCACCTAACCTCTTATGGTTCCTGGGTGGCTCCAGTGAGATAATAGGCAGAAAGTGCTTTACCAGACCTAAACCCCCACACTCATTATTCCTAAGCAATTTTACCTCTAATTTTTCTTGTTTTACAAAGCAAAGTTTTCAAACCTTTCTCAACTCCCATGTATCTGGGAAACTAGAAAGAGGTGAATTTACAAGCTACGGAAGCACTGGTGTCCCCTCCTCCAGCTTCCTTTCACCTCTCAGCTCACTAAACCTTTAATTAGCACTGCTACTAATTCCATTTGCACCCATCTGAGTCGTCACCTTTCCAGGCCTGCCCCCTGGTGGAGGTGTAAGGAACAGTGAGGTGGCTCAACCCCAGGAAGCTGAGAAGAAAGACAGGGACAAAGCAAAGGGCTATTGGTTAATTGGTTAATTGGTTAATTGCCATTTCCTTCTCCACCTCACAGACCCTGGATAATTGAGACTTGTCTGTAGGACAGGTGAATAAAGGCTGAAGTTACACCTGCAAAGAAACCTCAAGACATTCACTCTCTCAACATATACATACTTAGCACCTGTCATGTGCCCAGCACTTTGTAAGCTGTGATTTTGCTTAAGCAGGACACAAGAAAAAAGAAATACAGTTATCCCTTCCACATTGCTGGGGTTAGAGGTGCAGCACCCTTCAATCTGGAAAATCCATAAAATTGTTTGGCCCTCACTTCATACTAGAGAAGAAGTCTGCATTATTATGGCATTAAAAAAATAAAATACATTGGGGGCAGCTAGGTGACACAGTGGATAAAGTACTGGCCCTGGATTCAGAAGGACCTGAGTTCAAATTTGACCTCAGACACTTGACACTTACTAGCTGTGTGACCTTGGGCAAGTCACTTAACCCTCATTGCCCAACGCAAAAAAAAAAAAAAAAACTTTTAACTATGTTGATATTATAAAATACTATACATATATTATTTCTAAGTTTCTAAACTTTTTCTGTGTCATCTTCTGGGTTTTGCAAGTCATCTACAGCTTCTACAAAATTCCCCCAAAATTCCCATTTAAGTTCTTATTCCAACGTACGATATATCAAAGCCCGGATGAGGAAAGTGATGTGACGTGGAAAGAATAACTATATAGTATACTGAGATGAAGGCATTTTAGTGCTTGGTATAGATCAAGGGCTTTTAACCTGGGGTCTGTGGATAGAATTTAGAGGATGGGTGAACTTGGATGGAAGAAGAAATGTATTTTTATTTTTAAGTGAAACGTAGCACTACCAGCAACTATATAAAAACATTAACCTGAGTAGGGGTCCAAAGGCTTCCTTACCAGGCTGCCAAGGGGGTGGGGGCAGAACAAAAGAAGGGCCAAGAATTCCTGATTTAGAAGATATTTATTGCAATTCTCTCATTTTATGCAAAAAATACCAAAACCCACAACTGAAGCCCACAGAAGGGAAGGGCACATAGACCAATAAAATGATGTTGTTGTTTTTCTAAAGACACATTTTCTTCAGAGAGAGACAGAGACAGAGAGACAGAGAACTGAATAATCAGGTGTGTCTTGATTCTCTCTCCTATCATGTAGAAACCTCACGTGATCCGATTTGGGGGCTCCAAGTTTTTAAAGGCACAACATGAAGCCACATAATTAATCCTGCCTGCTCCGACGGTTCCCTGGGGTGCCCTTCAGCTCCAGGGCTCTGTTTCTGTGTGGTCTGGAGGACTGCATTCCAGCTGTCTTTTTATGAGGTGGCATTTATCTCCCTGATCTGTTCTTTGGTGATGCTAAGCCCTCTCCAGCATGGGCTGAGCTGGAAAGATCATTGTAGGTTCAGCGGGGTTCACATTCACAGCCTTATTCTATCCATCTCACAATTAGGATCAGTTTGGCACAGGGGCTGGGTTAGGAATGATCTGCCCTGTCACTGCTGTGGCAGAATGTAATCTAACAACCCAAAGGAACCTTGGACATCATCTAGACCAACCAGAAAGAGCTCTGAACATTTTAAAGGGCTCAGCCAATTGGAGTGATCATTTTTATCCTAGAAAAATCATTCTCTTCATGATCTTATATGATGGAGTTCCAAGAGTTATAGTCCTGGGACAAGTAATTTTCCTGGGGTTATTCTTTCATATGGAATAACCTACAAATTATTCCACAAATAGATCAAATAGTTAAATAAAAGTATTAGAATATAAATTCATCTTCTGTAGGCTCACTGAAATCATCTTTAGGATAAATCCAGGAAACAGGGATGGTACACATTTCATGTTATTACCTGGTTGTGATTTCTTAGTAACATAATTGTAATTATTGTTGTAGTTGTAGTAAAAACATTTATATAGCACTTTAAGTTTTGCAAAGTGTTTTACAAATATTATCTCATTTAAGCCTCAACTCTGTGAGGGAGGTACTATTATTATCTCCATTTTACAAATAAGGGAACTGAGGCTGCAGGAGGTTAAGTCATTTGTCCAGGGTCACACAGCTAGTGAGCACCTGAGGCACTATTTGAATTCAGGTCTTTCTGACAAGTACAGTGCTCTGTCCATTTCTTCTGCTAAGCCCGTGTTTGTTTGTTTGTTTTTTGCAGGGCAATGGGGGTTAAGTGACTTGCCCAGGGTCACACAGCTAGTAAGTATCAAGTGTCTGAAGCTGGATTTGAACTCAGGTACTCCTGACTCCAGGGCCAGTGCTCTATCTACTGCATCACCTAGCTGCCCCTAAGCCCCTGTATTTTGAGAGCCTTTCTTTTCCCCCATAGAACTGGGAGACTAAGAACATTTGTGATGGTGATATCTGATTGTTATTGTTGTTTTTTTTAAATCATTGTCCTGAAGTTGTTGTGGTTCATTGTTGTTTCTGGGCAATTATGACAGCAATTTGGTTTATGACAACATTCCCATTCCAATAGTATGTGCTGACTGAGTTGTCCAGGATTTTTTATGGTCTACATTTGTATGATAGGGATTGTTGTCTAACAGGCCATGAAAGGCAGTGAGTATCTGATGTATAATTCTGTTTGATGCTATAAGTATATTTGCTATAACAAATATTATTATTTTTATCTGATAGTTGGTAAAGTTCAGATAGAAGTGGTACTGAAACAAATAGCTGTTCTACTGTGTTTATGTCCAGCAAACTATTAGGAAGGTAGAAAAAATGATTGCTTATTTTAATTGAATATTATTGTCTATTAATACCCTTGATAAGAAACAGGAGGGCAGCGAGGTAGTACATTGGATAGAGCACTGGGCTTGGAATCAGGAAGACTCATCTTTCTGAGTCCAAATCTGACTTCAGACACTTACTGTGTGACCCTGGGCAAGTCACTTCACCCTGTCTGCCTCACTTTCCTCATCTGTAAAATGATCTGGAGAAGGAAATGACAAACCGCTCCAGTATCTTTGCCAGGAAAACTCAAATGGGGTCATGAAGAGCCAGACGTGACTGTGACGATGGAACAATCAAAATGCATAGTGTAATGGAAGGCATCCATGCTTCGTCTCTGAGGATGCAGGTTTGAATCCTGCCTCTTCCATTTCCGTGCTGTGTGACCTCCCTTCTCTGGGCCTCCTATCACCTCTCATCCAGCCATTTGCTATAATCCATTCAAATTCCACAATGTAAAATAGAGTTGGTCTAAATCAAGGGTTCTCGACTTAGGGTCCATGACCTTTTTCATATCTTTAGAACTATTTCAACAGAATCGGTTCCTTTGTGATCTTGATACTTTATGCACTTAGAAAGATGATGAAAAAGAAAAAGGGAAAAAAACCAATTAAAAAAATTTTAAAAGACAATGCCAAGAAGGCCACAGGCTGTACCACAGTGCTTCCCAAGAGGTCCCAGAACAAAACAGGGTAGGAACCTTGCTCCATATTATCTCTAAGACCCCTCCCTGCTTAATATCAGCCTGTGATAATCACATAATACGATCTTGGGCAGGGAGGAGGAGGGGTGTTCTGAAGGAGAGTTTCCAAGGCTGTATTGGGCTGACTCAAACATAGTGATGTCACTTTGGTTCTCTTCAAAAACAAAGGACAACCAAGATCCAGAAAAGGTTGCTCATAGCTAACAGAGAAAAAGATAAACTAGAGCTTTTATACTCAACATAGTCTTCTAGACACTTTCACCCTCAATCACCTCAATACCTGACTAAAGAAGTCATTTGGTCATTTGGGTTCAAGGCTCATGGTAAGTTCACATTCCCTCTGGATGTGGGCCATTAGGGATACATTGGGTCAGTCACCTTTTGCTTTTGGGTATGGAGTCTAACCATTCCCTGGAGTGGATACACAGAAGGAGGCACTTACCTATGACCACACCAACAGACTGAATTTATATTGCAGAAGGCTGGGTAAAAAGGCAGATTCCCTCCACCCCAAGCCACATACTCAGTAAAGAAAAATGCCATCCCAGGAAGTCTGCTTCACCCTCATTCCTTGAAGCTAAAGCTATGGAAGAAAACCAGTTCTGCCCTTGGGAAGCAGCAGCAATCAACCCCAGAGAGGAGACAAGAGTCTGGAGGAAGACTGCTCTTGGTGAGGGCTGTTTCTGAGTCGAGAATAGAGTTTGAGCTTCTGCGATCCCTTCTAGGGTAGAAAAGGGGAGATGGATTGGGCAACAGAAGGCCAATATCTTGTGGTCTCAGGCTAGGAGGGGGAGCGATGGAGATTTCTCATTGTCTGGTTCCCTCCATTCATTGTAGCCACTTGCAGAGACCCACCTGAAACTCTTACACCCCCCCCCACCCCCATGCCAGGAAACTGAAAATGTGGGGGGAAAGCTAGGTCATGGTTTAACCCCAGAGTCCCAAGTATATCGCAATCAGAAAGCTTGAAGAACACCCACATTCTCATGAGTTCTAGGACAGTGTTAATGAAGATGACTCTATCCCACCAAGGGTGGCCTCTCCTCTATCTGTAGACTGTCTTATTGTACATTTATTGTGTAATCCATTTTTAAAAAATATCAATTTTGGGGGGCAGATAGGTGGTGCAGTGGATAAGGCACCAGCCTTAGATTCAGGAGGACCTGAGTTCAAACCCAGCCTCAGACACTTACTAGCTGTGTGACCCTGGGCAAGTCACTTAACCCCCATTGCCCTGCCAAAAAAAAAAAAATTGATTTTTTCAGAACTCTTCTTTAATCTGGAGTCCCGTGTTCAGTTGTGACCCCATGATTTAAGAAAAAACATGGATTAGATGAAGAATGTCCATCAGGATGGTAATGGGTCTTCAGTCCATGTCATATGAAGAGCAGTTGAAGGAACTGGGCAGGTGTAGTCTGGAGAAGAGATGCCAAAGGCAGGAACATGATGGCTATCTTTAAATAGTTATGGCAGGCATGTAGAAGGGAGGATTCTATTTGTTCTTTTCGGCTTCAAAAGGAAGAACCAACCAAATGGGTGGAAGTCACACAGAAACCAATTTATCTTTGATGCCAGGACATACTTCTTACCAATGAGCAGTGTCCTAAAGTGGAAAGGACTGCCCCGAGAAGTGGGGAGCTCCCTAACGATGAATGTCTTCAAACAGAGGATGGACGAGCACTTGTAAGATGTGTCATAATCATGATTCCTTTGGGGTGAGTGTCAGACAAGATGGCCACTAAGATCCTTTCAAATTCTCTAAATAATCACCCTTCTCTGATTCTGCTGCTACTTCATGGATCCTCCTCTCTGCCTGCCCCTTCTCCAGAATAGCTATGCCTGCAATCTTCTAAGCTTAAAAGAAAAACAATTTCCTGATTTCTAGATGATTGGCATCCCACTGTCTATGACCTAAGAAGTTGGCAGACAATCAGATGTGCTCAAATGAGACTAACTTGTCCCTCTGTATAACAACTAGGAGCATCTTGTTATTTGGGAAATCAGAGATCCCATGATGGAGAAGTAGAGGATGACTGAGAGTTTGGCATGACTTGGATCCCAAGGCAAGAGGGCACCTTAGCCACCTTCTTTCCTCTGCTGGGCCTGACAATCCCTGCAGCCAAGCTAGGTCCTTATGTAAGCTGTTCTGCTCAGAGACACAAGGATATTAGTGACCTCGGGTCTCCATGATCCAACTGTACTCTCTCCCTCCTTACTAGACATTCCCCCTCTCGTGGCCCTGGTAACCAATCAAGTACCTTCCTTTGGGTGAGGTTACATGCCCACCCTAATTAAAAGGCCCATTGGTTTGCTTCTTCTATGGGAGCTTCTAAGTCCCAGAAGGGCAGTTGCTATGGCCTGTGACAATGGATGCTGAATGACCTATCATCTTTTATTCAGACTATTGACACTACTCAAAGTCATCTTCTCCTCCACTCCTGATGATAGCTAGCATTTATATAGCACTTTACAAATAGTATCTCAATTCATTCTCACAACAACCCTGGGAGTTAAGAACTATATTGAACCCTATTCTATAAATGAGGAAACTGAATCAGAAAGAGATTAAATTATTTGTCTATGGTCACACAGCTGGTCAGTGTCTAAAGTCAGCTTTGAATTCAGATCTTCCAGACTCCAGGCCGTGTTCTCTCACTGCACTACCTAGAGGCCTCAAATGCCTGAAATAGGCATGATCCAACCTGGTTTATGAGGTGTTTCATGTGTGGGGCTGCCCAAAGAGACTGAGCTTCTGAGACAAGAGCCACATCTGTGACTATAACTTCTATGGTCCATATCCCCAGATTAGAATGGAAGCTCCTTGAGAACAGGACCAATTTCCCTTGCCTGTATTCAGATCCCCATTGCTTAGCACAGTGTTAAACACACAGTAAGAACTTAATAAAAACTTTTTCATTCATTTATTCATTCATTCATTCATTCATTCATTCATTCATTCATTCATTCATCAGGCTGAGCAAAGTGCCATCTTGAAAGATGAAAACTGTTTAATAAGTACCTGGTGGTTAAGGGTTAAGAGTTCACCAATCTTGAATGATGCCTAGAAATGGATTTGGAAAGTTTACCCTTCCCCCCCCCCAAGTAAGTGACAAAGGCCACCAAAGAGAATGAATACTGCCATAATTCTGTCATTGATTGTCAACTGAGTTCATTAGGAGGAGGATGCCTGAGGAATCAGGAATACTTCCCCTGCTCCCCAAGCTTCCTCATAAGACCTTGTACTCCTACATCCCATTTACGAGAGGCTCTTAAAACAACAGAAAGTCCAGGAAAACCCTCAGCCCATGACCTGTGACCCTTGTTACGTTTGTCACTTCCAATGCCTGTGGTCTCTCTCCATGGTATCAGTCCCCATCACTGATAGTCAAACATGATGTGCCAAGGGCCACCCAGGAGCTGTCGTGATGAAAAAAAGCCATGTTCCTCAGGGCACAATCCCATTGCTTACTTGTGTGATTCCATTCCAGGGCTGAAATTGTTCACATAGAGCAGAGAGGCCCCAGGCTTAGTGGGCAAAGCCCAGCTTCAGCCTCTTCCTCCATTATCCCCTGCCTTGCTTTGACCCTCCTCACTCAGATCATTCCTACATGGTCAGATCCATCAAGGAGGCCTAGATCTGGAACCCTAATCTACCAGCTCCCCAGCTATGCAAATTTGGGTAAGTCATTTTTCCAATTAGAATTGTAGAGTCTTCCTTCACTTGTAATATGGGGATAATAACTAAGGGATCATGGGATCATGTATTTAGAGCTGGAAGGAATTTCAGAGGTTATATCATCTAGCCCCTTCATTTTACAAATGAGGAAATTGAGGCCCAGAGAAGTTAAATGACTTAACTGAGGCCAGGAGTAAACCTGAGAGATTTGAAGGCAGATCTTTTGACCCCAGAGTCAGTGGGCTTTCCAGGTCATTACACTGCCTGGTGATGATGATGACAATGACAAGAGAACATTTTATCTTTATTGTCTACATTATATTATTACCTCTAAATTTGCCCTGTGTGTATTCTGTTTTGTATGTCGTCTCCCCTATTTGAATGTGAGCTCTGTGAGGACAGGGGCCATCAGTTTAGCACTTAGTAGGTGCCTTGCATGGATCTGACCTACTCCTGAGGGCAATAGAACTTGTGGTCATGGCATCTGAAAGAGTAGCCAGTCCCTCATCTCTCATTCTCTGGATTGGGTGACTCAATCCACATTGCTTCATGCTGACAGATACTGGAAGGGAGTGAGTGGTATTACCAGACTGGAAGGGGGTAAGGGTATGGTCACAATTGCTCAGCTATAACTAACTCTCATAAGTTTTAGGCATATTCCAGGTGAATATGTGATGAGGGAAAGGGGGATGGCACCTACTATGTGCCATTGTAGCTTCTGGGTCCCCACAAGCATACTGACCATTTAAAGAAATTAGCTACTGAGGATGCAATTAACTCTTAAACATAAAATAATTACTAAAAAGGGAAGACAAAAGCAATGATAATTACATCAACAACAATAAAAAACAGGAATAATCAAAATATAACAGTCCACCCATAAACCTGGGTCATACTTTCCCACCAATGCATAGAGTGGCCATAGGGGAGAGTGAGCACATCCTTACAGAAACATAACAGTGAGGCACACAACAGGACACCCACGAGCCTGAGGCACCTCACAAATATGGACTATAGGCTTTATATCAATGATCTCTTTTAGGAAACAGTCTGTAGAATACATTTTCCGGCCCTCTTCTAAGTTTCCCTGCTCTCTTATTGGCTGAAGCTGCTTTTCTGCTACTCTTGGGCCCCTGAAGCAACAAGTCAGCAGTGTTGAACCTATTCAGTGAAACAGCACGTCTAAGACTGAGGTCCTTAGCTTTCCAGATCTGTTCTCTTGGCTGGGTGCTAGAATAGTGTTAAGCTATTTCAACAGCAAGCCAGAGAGCGAACTGCAAAACTCTGTAGATCTGCTCTTGCTGTGGTAACTTTCTCCCTTTCAAGGCAGAGATGTTAGTAAAGTGCAACATTAGTAAGTCCCTGTGGGGGTTCTCCTCTTGCGGGCTGTAGATGGCCTTAAAGTCCAGCCAGCTCTTCATACAAAGACAGGATTCCACTTTTCCCCAGTCAGCTCCTGGAGCACACATGCAAAGCTTTTCTATCATCAATCAGCTCTCAAGCTCTAGGTGGCGCTAGAGAGATAAGCCCAGCAGCTCTTCCTGCAGCAGTTGAATGCTGCCTACAAAGAGAGCTCTTGTCCCATGAGCTTTCAGGAGCCATAGACCCTTGCAAGGGCTTCAGCCAGATTTCTCAACTGGCTCAGCCTGAAGCATCTACTCTTATCTTCTGACTCTGCTCCCACTGCATCATTCAAGCAGTGAGGGCAGTCTCCACCACCAGTTTCTTTATTCATAGGGTTGCCATATCTTCTCATTCCAACCTCTGTGTTTTCATCTTCCCATCTCCTGTCTTCTGTCATCAAACTTCACATCGGGGCCTCCTCATGAGTGCTGATCCATATTTCAGGCTGGAAAAATCCCACCAAGTCCACATCTCAATGAGATATAACAATGTGCCATTCCCCGCCCCCCCCCCAGTCCCTTAGCATTCCTGTGATTTACAGTTTCTCATCTACATCCTTCAACATCTTGAAAACATTTCTATGCAAATGAGCTGATGGAAAATGATGTGCTGCAGCCACTCTCACCTCCATTTAGTACTTGTGCCTTTGGGCTGCTCACAGACAGGGCTTGTGAATGCATTGATTTGAGGAGCAGTTTTCTCTCAGGTCATCAGAACTGTCTCAAGCTGCTTTTCTCAGAGCAATGTCCTTATTTCTGCCCTTTTTGGCAAACAAAATGTCCACATATGATTGAGACAGTACCTTCTATTATCTTGTTACAGCCTCACAACCACATTTTCAGTATTACCTCCATTTTGCTGATGGGAAAATTGAGGATTAAGTGAGGTTAGGTGACTTGCCCAAGGTTATATGGGTAGTAAGAGAAAAAACTGAGATTTGAACCCAGGTCCTCTAACTTTAAATCCATTTGACACTTTGATACCTTCCAGCTTCTAGCATGACTATCTTCAGTTCCATTCAATCCAATAAATACTTATGAGGTACCCACCTTGTGCCCAGAACTACTCCAGGCAAAGAACATAAGGATGAACAAGAGCAGAGGCCCTGCCCTCAAGGTACTTCCATTACACAGCAGGGACCCATACACATATATAAGTATATGCAGGGTAAGACATCAAAAGAGAGAGGCAGACATAGTGCTTTAGGATATTTGAGTGGAGTGGAGGGATGGTACATGAAGGAAGGTTCCACTGCCTGAAATGGGCAGTGGAGACACTGGGGGCAGTCTGCAGGAAGGCACATAGGCAGGAAGAGAAAGTGAAGAGAGAGGGGCTTGTCTGGAACCTAGGAAACTGCAAGTTTGAGATTGGGAGAGATGTGGAGGGCCTCAAAAACCATTCCAAGGGGTTTGTATTTATTCCTTTCAGCCAGTGCAGAATCAACCTTCCCTCTGAGGAAGGATGGCCATTCCCACAGAGGAAACAGTGAAGTGAGGAGGATGGGTTTAGGGAGAAAGATAATGAGGTCAGTGTGTCAGAGGTTGAGATGCCAACAGGACATCAGGGTAGAAATATCCAAAACAATCAGAATTCAAGTGCTCAGGAGAAAGATGAGAGCTGGATATGTGGGTCCAGGAGCCTTCTGTAACTCAGGGCAACGGTGACTAGTCTGAATTCTTTGTTGGCAAAGTAGGGACCAAAACTATCATTCTCATCCTCATTTTGTCTGATAAATGGAGTCAAGAAACAGCTTTTAACTCTTATTCTGGAATTCTGCCAAGGGATTCTCCCCATTGGAATAAATTCAATTACATGAAATTAAAAGGCTTTTGGATAGATAAAATTAATACAACTAGAGTAGGAAGGGAAATAGTTGATGGAAAAACAGTCTTTTAATTAAATATGTCTGACAAGTGCCTGATATTCAAGCTAGAGAGAGAAGTAACAAATATATAAAACCCAAAGCCTTGATTGGGGGTGGAGGGAGGGTTCACCAAAGGAGAACTGCAAATTGTTAACGATCATATGAAAGACCCAAGTCACTGATAAATGCAAATCCAAGCATCCCTGAGGTGTCACAACACACCCAGCAAATTGTAGACTATAATCTATGTTAGTGTAAGGAGCTAAAATTCTAGCTGTACTGTCTAAAATATCTAATGAGCGGTCGCCAATAAATTATAAGTTTTAGCAAGAGTTAGACTTTTAAGCATTTATTAAGGAGAATAAGAATTTGGTAAAGAGAGAGAGAAAGGCCTACATTCATCTATCTATTAAAGGGAGAGCACATTTCTCACTCCCTTCTCCACTGGAGTCCTCAGGAAAGAGCCCGAGTCAGAGCGCCAGGCTCCCCCTTCTTCCTCCCACAGGCAAACGTTACTTCCTGACACCAGAGAAAAGACCCATGGTCTTGCCCTCAGAGACCTTCACCTCATGGTGGAGCTTTTCTACAGTAAGTCTCCAGTAGGTGGCATCATTCCAATCATTACATTAGGAACAGTGGATAGGGAATTGCTTGAGGAAAGACAAACACTACTGCATTGTGGGTAGAGTTGTGAATTATTCTGGCTGTTCTGGTATCTTGCAAAAAAATGTCCATATCCTTTGACCTACTCCCCTTGTAGGCATATACTCCAAAGAGATCATTGACAGAGACAAAAACACTCTTCAAAACAAAATATTTATAGGAGTACTTTGTTAGCAGTAAAGAACTAGAGCCATTATGGTACATAAATGTAATTCTTCCACTTTTCCCTGTGACCCCCTTTAAGGTGAGGACTTTGTCTCTTCCTTTACTAAGAAAATTGAGGTCATCCATCCACTCAACAAGAAGCTTCCATTCTCATGAGGAATACATATACAGGATAAATATAAGGTGAGTAAATGCAAATGTAGACAAAATAGTGAAATAAGAGGTCGTTTGAGAGGGAGGTATCTAAAGGTTGTGGGGATTAGAAAAGCCTTTATGAAAAAGATGATGCTTGTACTGCATCTTAAAGAGAGGAATATCATGAGGTGTCAATTGATGGAAAGCCTATTAAATAACAAATTATTAGGGAGATCCCACGCCTTTCCCCCAAATTTACCCCACTTAAACTATCTTATCTAGGCGGAGTTGTTGCCCCACCCAACTAAAAAACCTTGCAAGAAATTTAATCTAAAGTGGATTATAGCCTATTGTGTTCCACTCCAGAAAATTGGGCAGGGAGATTAGATTCTTTTGTCTAGATTATCATAGAGGAGGTGATGTGGGTATAGGTAAGTCTCTTTGACCAAGACTAGTGAGTGAAGTCATGTCCCCCAACCTCTCATTAGATTAAGTCCACCTCTCATTCCTCTCATTAATTGTTGTTGTTTTTTAACAGTTTGTGAAATTACATCTTTAAACTATCTTTATACACTCTTCTATATCACAGAGCTGACCACCAGGTAACCAATATTGTTGCACTTCCCTCTGTGTAGCTTATTTTTCTTCTTCAAAGTCGGTTGGTTTCTTCCTCTTTTACTTCTCAAACTCCTGGGTTCCCCAGGTATTGAGGAAGTAAAAGCCTATAAATGGGGAGGGGGGGCGACCCGCAGAGTGGAGTTCTGCGTCCTGCGGAACATATTCGGGATGCCCTTCGTGAAGTAGTAGCTGGGGAAGGCTTTCTGCTCGAACGGGGACAGGCTGTAGGAAATGATGTGCCTCACCCGGATCAGGTTCCCGAACTCGCGGCCCATCTTTGCGGCGCCTTCTGTCCCTGTGTCAGGACACTTCGTCCTCCAAAAGCTTCGGCTCCTTCCTCCGGGCTCCTTACATTTCCCGGGCAAGAAGCGGATTGGATCCCTCTCATTAATTGTTAACCAATCAGAGTCAATTGCCACTCTCAGGAACACCCCTTGACATCATCCCTCACTCTTTCCTCTTTTCTCTCACTCTCTGACAAGGAGTACCCCTTTTCCTTGCCAAGGCTAACCTCTGTACATTTATTCTTAATATCATCCCCTCCCATCTTCAATCACACAAAACCCCAATCTAAATTAAGAAATAAAAAAGACTCCCGGACCTCAAATTATACCCACAAAGCAATAATCATAAAGAGTGTCACTGATGAGTAGATAAATAAATCAGTAAAAACAAACTACATGTGGAAGAATCAGTCTCTTTAGAACTCAATAATACAGTCTTCAATAAACCCAAATAGACAAATTGCTCGGAGAGGAATTCCCTATTTGACACAAAGTACTGAGAAAGCTAGTGACTATTTTGGCAGAAATTAGGATTATAAAGCCTGCCATTCTGGGTCAGTCCGCCCAATTTATATTCACATTGGCAGGCTGGATTCCCAAAGAGCTACTAAGTCCTTCTCCACTCAGGGTACTAGGGTAACACTGAGGAGTTGTGGTTTCTATTACAGTTGCTCTTGAGTCTCCATGACAGATTATCAGCCAGTAGAATCAATTAGCTTTTTAGAAATTGATATTTACTAAGATGGTATAGTAAGAACAGTTGGTACAAAAAACATCCTCGCCACCCCCCCCCCCAAAAAAAAAACCCTGGATCACATTCACCTATAAGTACATACATGAGTATGATGGCAATGAGAGACAAGTATAGAGAATGTGTGGCTCACAACTCTTGGTTACTAAATGTACTTTCTTGAGTCAATAGCTGGCATTCTTTTCAGATTCAAGTGGATGGGTACCTTAAAGTTGCTTCCTCTCTTGAGTGTCTATACTTCTGCATATTTCTTCATATTTGTAAGGAGTTGAAAGGGACCTTGGAGATCAAATGATCTAATCCTATTTTACAGAGCAGCAGTAAATTGAGGCCCAGAAAGTGGAAGGGGTTTATTCAGAAAATAATAGCATGTTAAACTCTACATTAAATCAAGGAGAAAAATCCAAGATGTTATTAATATAATTTTTGCAAGCATGAATGACTTGCTAGAAGCAATATGTCCCAATGACTAATTCACTAGAGATTCATATATATATATTTCTTGAATCAATGAATGAACCAATGACTCTCTGAGCTCAGATAGACTTTAAAGATCATATAGTCTAATCTATGCTTGCATATGAATTATTCTCTACAAAAAAAAGATACAAATGAATAGTCAACCAACTGCTGCTTAAAGATTTCCACAATTGGAAACTCACCTTCTTCCCAAACAATCCATCCAACTTTGGGATATACTTTAATCAGAAAGGAGAAAGCATATCAAAACTCAATTCTTACTCTCATTGCTATCTCTTCCTGTCAGCTTCTATGTTAGCATACACAGTTTATACCTAGAAATCTTTTACCACATTGTGACTTAATTTCTTCCTATGTGCCATGGGCATGAAGGCTGATATAATTGGTGTCCATAAGGACATTGCTCCCTGCTGGTTCTCCTGCCTATCTGACTATTCTTCTTCACCCTGCTTTGCTGGATCACAAGCCACTTCCTCCCCTCCAATTGTGGATATCTTGTCCCCTAGTACTCTGGCCTGAACCTCTTTGTTTAAAAAATATCTTCTCTAAACTGCACTCCAGACTTCCTTTATGATGCACTGCACCAGTTTAGTCTTCCCTTTCCCACCTTGTCAGCTTCCTTTTATGGGTTATCTTCCCCCTTGAGAATGTAATCTCCTTGTGGGCAGCAACTGTTTTCCAACTTATATTTGTATTCTCAAAACAGTGCCTGACACATAGTAAATGCTTTAAATAAACTTGTTGACCAAAAAAATTAATTTTTACTGATATCATTTCATACTTTGCAAAATTTTCCCCCAAATTCTTCCTTCCTCTTCCCAGAAGGCCATCCTACATAACAAGTAATATTTTAAAGAGAAAAGAGAAAAGTCAATAGAAAGCAATCAATACATCTTAAAAGTCTAAAAATATCTGAAATGTACCACACCCATCAACCCTCACCTGTGCAAAAGGGTGGAGTGGGAGTCACTTCTCCTATCTCTTCTTTGGGGCTTTGTTTGTTCCTTGTAATATTGCAACATTCACTTTTGATTGTTTTATAATTGTTCTTTCCATTTACATTGTATAGTCACTGTATAAATTGTTTTCTTGGCTCTGCTAACTTCGCTTTTCATCAGTTCATTTAAATCTTTCCATACTTCTCTCTATCATCTTTGTTATTTCTTATGTTTTGGTAATGTTCTTTTATATTCATATAAATCAACTTGTTTCACCATTCCAGTCCCAAGAGAGGAGGCACCCTGAGGAGCAATATCAATTGCAATCCTAAGGGAAGAAAAGCTTTTCCTGGGTAAGGACCAGAGACAGCAATGAGTATACCTTTCCCCAGATCACATCACCTTGGAAGCACTGAAAACTTCTAAATCTCATGAACTAGCTCTGAAAACAGCAGTCAGTTCAAAAAAAGATCTGAAGCTTCAGATAGTACCCCTTCCCCCACATGCCAAGAACAGAGCCTATCATGAACAAAGTTCCAAATTAAGAAACAGGGTTGGAAAATGATCAAAAAATACAAAAAAAAAAGTAACCTTACCATAAAAAGTTACCATAGATTCCCTATGGTGATAGGGAAGATCAAGACAAAAACTCAGAAGAAGACAATGAAGTCAAAATAGCTACAAGAAAAACCTCAAAGAAAAAAATGTGAATTGAATACAAATCCAACAGGAATTCCTAGAAGAGCTAAAAATGATTTTCAAAATAAAATAAGACTGCTGAAGGAAAAGATAGTTAAAGAAATGAAAGCAAAGGGGAAAATATGAAAAAAAAACAATTAAAGGCTTGGCACAAAAAAAAAATACTGAAAGAAAGGCAGTGAGCTCCTGAACTCATGATACGATCGCTCCAAAAAACATCCAAATAAGGTCATAGGAAAATGCCCAGAGCAGCAAAACTCACAGAAGAATGTGCTGAAATCATCTTCTAACCAAGAACGGCTTGGAAGGTCAGAAGGAGGGAGCTGCTGTGCTCATACAGGAGTCGGGCCCAACCCCACAGTCACCCTGACACAGATGCAGTCTCAGGAAGTCCTCACCAGAGAAGGAGACCCCCAGAGCCTCTGAATCAGCTGAAGCACCAGTGTTGTCTGGAACTAAGCTCACAGTCTGGTGAGTGGGCTGAGCCCTGGGCAGGGGAGAGACTACAGGGGTCTATGCTGGTGATAAGGCAGAACTTGGATTCTATACTCCTACTGAGAACCAGGTGGTAGGCTCGAGTAGAAGTGGCCCAGGTGGAGGAGGGGCACAGGCTCGTCGGAGCTAACAACCACAACACACAAAGCTGGTTGATTGGCAAGTTGGTCTGGGGTCATCTAGGACCAGGAAACAGGCCAGGTGAGGGAAGAATCTAATTCTCCTTAAATCATACCACCTGGGACTTCTGAAGCTTGGGATACTACAGCCTGGAAACAGTGCCCCACTTTAAGGAGCTAAAAGTCTAGTAAAAGAAAAGCAAGATGAGCCAACAGAGAAAGGTGAGGACCATAGAAAGTTTCTTCAGTAACAAGGAAGACCAAGGGGCACCCTCAGAGGAAGATGTCAACATCAGGACCCCTATATCTAAAGTTTCCAAGAAAATATGAATTGGTCTCAGGCCATAGAGGTGCTCAAAAAGGACTTTGAAGATAAAATTAGAGAGGTAAAGAAAAAAAGGAAAGAGAAATGAGGGTGATGCAGGAAAGACATGAGAAAAAAGTCAACAGCTTGAAAAGTCAAATGGAAAAGGAGGTACAAAAGCTCTCTGATGAAAATAATTGCCTAAGAATTAGGATTGAACAAATGGAAGCCAGTGACTTTATGAGAAACCAAGACACAATAAAGCAAATCCAAATGAATAAAAAAATAGAGGGCAATGTGAAATATCTTCTGGGAAAAACTGCCGACCTGGAAAATAGGTCCAGGAGAGATAATTTGAAAATTATTGGTCTACCTGAAAACCATGATCAAGGAAAGAGCTTAGACACCATCTTCCAAGATATTCTCAGGGAAAATTGCCCTGAAATTCTAGAAGAAGAAACTAAAATAGAAATTGAAAGAATCCACCAATCACCTCCAGAAAGAGATCCCAAAAAGAAAACTCCTAGGAATATTATAGCCAAATTCCAGAGTTCTCAGGTCAAGGAGATAATATTGCAAGCTGCCAAAAAGAAAGAATTCAAGTACTGTGGAGCCCCAGTCAGGATAGCACAAGATCTAGCAGCTTCTACATTAAAGGACCACAGGGCATGGAATATGATATTCCAAAGGGCAAAGGAAATGGGATTACAACCAAGAATCACCTACCCAGAAAAACTCAGAATTATCTTTCAGCAGAAAAAAATGGGACTTTAATGAAAAAGAAGACTTTCAGATATTTTTGATGTAAAAACCTGAACTGAATGGCAAATTTGACTTTCAAATACAAGACCCTAGAGAACCATAAAAAAAAAAAAATTGGAGCTGGGGGGAGATACCTGGGGTTGTACAGTGGATGACTGTCTTGTGTCTGAGGCCAGGTTTTGGCTGGGATCCCCTGGGTCACTTAGCTAGGTGATAACATATTTAGGATTAAATTGAGGGGTGAAGGGAATTCATTGGGGGAGGGGGAAGGGCATACGCAAAATCCTACATGAAAGTAACAGGAAAAGGCTTATGGAGTGGGGAAAGAGATGGGAGAGAAGCAGGGCGGTAAATGAATTTTACACTCAGGAGAAAAGGCTCAAAGATCTTAAACTCATCAGAGCTGCCTCAAGGAGGGACTAGCAGACACACCCAACTGGGTGGAGTAATCTGTTTAATCTGGGCAGTAAATGAGCCTAACACTCATCAAAATCAAAGACCTCAATCTCATTAGAATTGGCTCAAGGAGGGAATAATGTACACACTCAATTGGGTGGAGTAATCTCTATAACCCTGCAGGAAAATAGGAGGGGAAAGGAATAAAGAGAGAGGGGCAAAAGAAGGAAGGGCAGAGTGGGGGAGGGGACAGACAGAAGCAAATCCCTTTTGAAGAGTAATAGGATGAAAGAAGATGGATAATAGAATAAATATCAGGGTGAGGGGAATAGGATGGAAGGGAAACAGTTAACAATAATAATCATAAAAAAGAAAAAAGGGGGGAAAATTGTACAAAAATTATTTATAGCAACTCTTGGTGAAGGCTAAGAATTGAGAATCAAGGGAATGTCCATCAATTGAGGAATGATGGAAAAAGCCGTGTTATATGATTGTGGTGGAATGGATTTATGCTACAGGAAATGACAAACAGGATGATCCCCCAAAAACCTGGAAAGACTAATGAACATCGATGTATAGTGAAGTGAGCAGAGCTGAGAGGACATTGTGCATAGTGACAGCAGTATCGTTCAATGAGTAATTGGGAATGACTTAACTACTCTCAGCAATGCAATGGAACTAATGAGGAAGCTTACTATGCACCCCTATAGAAAGAACTGATAAAAAGAACACTTGTGGATTGTACATATATAACCTGATTGTGATCTTGTGGAGAGGGGAGGAAAGGGAGGGAGGGAAAGAGAAAAATTTGGAACTCTAAATCTTATGAAAATGAATGTTGAAAACTACGCTTACATGTAAATGGAAAATAAAATAAATGTTTGTTAAGAAACAATTTAGGGGGCAGCTAGATGGCGCAGTGGATAGAGCACTGGCCCTGGATTCAGGAGTACCTGAGTTCAAATCCGGCCTCAGACATTTAACACTTACTAGCTGTGTGACCCTGGGCAAGTCGCTTAACCCCAATTGCCTCACCAAAAAAAAAAAAAAAAAAGAAAGAAAGAAAGAAAAAAGAAACAATTTTTTAAAATACTGAAGAAAATAACACCTTAAAAAACAGAATTGACCAAATGGGGAAAGAGGTAGAAAAGCTCACTGAAGAAAATGGTACCTTGGGGCAGGTAGGTGGCACAGTGGATAAAGTGCCGGCCCTGGATTCAGGAGGACCTGAGTTCAAATCCAGCCGTAGACATTTGACACTAGCTGTGTGACCCTGGGCAAATCACTTAACCCTCAATGCCCTGAAAAAAAAAAAAAAGAAAAGAAAATGGTACCTTAAAAATTAGAATTGGGCAGATAAAATTCAAAAGACTGGAAAAAATAGAAGAAAATGTGAACCATCCCAGAGGAAAAATAACTGACTCAGGAAGTAGATCAAGTAGAAGTAATTTTAAAATTATTGAATTCCCTGAAATCTATGACCAAATAAAGAGTCTAGACATCATGTTTCAAGAAATTAACAAAGAAAACTGTCCCAATATCCTAGAACCAGAGAGTAAAATAGAAATTAAAAGAATCCACCAATCACCACAGAAGGAATATCCCAAAATGAAAACTCCTAGGAATGTTATAGCCAAATTCCAAAGCTCCCAAGGCAAAAAGAAAATAATTCAAGCAGCTAGAAAGAAATCATTCAAATGTCATGGGACCACAGTCAGAATCACACAAGATTTAGCATCTACCACACTAAAGGAGTAGAGGGGCTTGGAATATTCCAGAAGGCAAAGAAGCTGGAGTTACAACCAAGAATAATCTACCCAGAAAAACTATGGGGGAGAGGAATGGATATTTAATGAAATAAAGAATTTTCACACATTCCTGATGAAAAGACTAGAGCTGAAAAGAAAAACTAACTTTCAAATACAAGACTCAAGAGAAGCATAGAAAGGTAAACATTAAAGAGAAATCAGCAATCAATACAAATACAACTACAAAACACTTTTCACACACAAAGAAAAACCAGACCTAAAGAGTTGGAGAAAAAAGAATTGCTCATGGGTAGCCTGAGCCAATATAACAAAAATGACATTCTACCTAAGTTAATTTACTTGTTAAGTGTCATACCAATCAATCTGCCAAAGAACTATTTGATACAGCTAGAAAAAAATAGTAACAAAATTCATCTGAAAGAACAAAAGATCAAGAATTTCAAGGGAATCAATGAAAAAAAATGTGAAGTATGGCAACCTAGCAGTTCCAGATTTCAAATTATGTTACCAAGCAGTAATCATCAAAATAATATAGTATTGGTGAAAAAACAGAGAGGTGGATCAGTGGAATAGATTAGGTGCATAGTACCAGATGACCACAGTAACCTAGTTTTTGAAACCCAAAGATCCAAGCTTTGGGGGTAATAACTCAACATTTGATAAAAATTCCAGGAAAAACTAGAAAGCAGTTTGGTAGAAACTAGGCATAGACTTACTTACACTGTATACTAAGATAAGATCAAAACTTATAAATCATTTAGACATAAAGGGTTATATCATAAGTAAATTAGGGCAGGAGGATGGGAAAATGTACCTGTCAGATCCATGGACAAGAGAAAAGTTTATAACCAAACAAGAGATAGAAAAAATTACAGGAAGTAAAATAGATAACTGTGGCTACTTAAAATAAAAAAGCTTTTGCACAAGCAAAACTAATTCAACCAAAATTAAAAAGCAAAAAGGAGGGCAGCTAGGTGGTGCAGTGGATGAAGCACTGGCCCTGGATTCAGGAGGACCTGAGTTCAAGTCCAGCCTCAGACACTTGACACTAGCTGTGTGACCCTGGGCAAGTCACTTAACCTCATTGCCCCACTTAAAAAAAAAAAAGAAAGAAAGAAAGAAAAAGAAAAAAAAAAAGATCAAGCTGTCTAGATTTCACAAGTCTCCCATCCAGGAGACCAGAATGATATCTGTGTCCTGGAACCCTTTGGCAGGCTGGTGAAACCTGTGGCCTCCTCAGAATATGGTTTTTAAATGTATAAAATAAAACACATAGGGTTATACAGCAAATACATTAATAGTAGAGAACAGCTATCAAACTATAAAAGGATTTTTAAAAGTTAACAGACCCCACATTAGGAAATCCAGTTCTGGCTTCTGATGTGCTCACATATTGATGGAACAGGGATCCACAAAAAATGACCAGGAGAAGGTGAGAGTCCTCCCCTCCAGCACATGGGCAAGGCCCCTATGTTTGAGAGTTCTCCAGAACTCCCACATCACTTACTTGATCTGAATCTTGGAGTCTCCCGCACTGAAAAGGGGTTGTCACTTTTTACATAAAGAAATAATGAACCTTTTACCTACAGCATCACAACCTAACCTGCACAATTTTTAAAAGGACATCATTTTGTTTAGTTTGCCTCAGTTTTCCCTCCCTGGTAAAAAAAATTGTGCATTCCCAAAGACATTCAAAATGACTATAAGGTTTAATTCCCTTTCTTATCACACAGCCAAATCTGTAATAAACATGGGGCCATTAAGCCCCAACTATAGAGCTGAGTTGTTAGTCAAGCAGCAGACCAATCTAAAATAGCCTCATGGAGTCAGCTGCTGAGATCTGACTGTCTGGGATCTCTCTGAGTTTGGGAGCAACATGCCCATTACCAGTGACAGAGTGGCCACCTCTCACAATGGGAAGTCTAATAAAAGGACAAACTATTTCATTTTTATTGCATTTGCTGATGGGGAAGTAAGATTACAAGGCATCATTGTATTACCAAGTTGAATGAAGCCAAGCATAACAGTTCTGAACAGGAAATAGCAGGTTTCTTTGACAATGCAGAGAGAGGTGATACAGAGTTGTCTTTCATCAAGCAAATGCTGGCTGTACTCCCCAGGTTCCAAATTTGGAAAATGGCCCTAAGTTGGGGAGCTTTGCTGTGTTGTTTGTTATGTGATGCAGGTTCATTTAGATTGCAACACAATTCTATTTCTTTGGCTCGCAAGCTTTGGCTAGCTTACCAATGTTCAGAGCTTGGGGCAGAGAATCCAGGCCTACCTAAATCTGAAAGCACTGTTATTAAACTCCCACACCTGAGGGCGGGGTATAAGATCTTGTGACTTTTAGAGTAGGAAGGAAACTCAAAGGTCCAAGCACCTTTTAATAGAAGAGGAAACTGAGTACCAAGGACAGGAAATGATTTGCCCAAGGTCATACAACAGGCATGCTCACATAGGTAACAAGGACCAAGTGCAAGCCCTATGATGCCATAACCAGTGATCTTGCTCAAATGTCAGGATGGTTTCCCAGAATCAAACAAAATCCTCTTGTCATAAGGACACAAGATGTGGCAAATCCTTGCCAGCTAATTGCATTGGTTAGAGCACTTGCTAATGAAGTCTAGGTCGTGGCTTCCTTTTAGTAGAAGTCAGCTTAATGTCATAGCTACCATCCACACTATTAACCTTGACCACCCACCCAGGAAGGCTCTAGTCCCAAAGGGGACTTAGTAAGAAAGAGTAGAAGCCAAGCCAAGAAAAAATGTTCAAAAGGCATGTAGGTGACAAGGACATTGCTTCTATGAACTGAAAGTCTTCCCCAAAGGAATGTCACCTCCAACCTTGGGTTTCTGTGACACGAAAACTGAACCACAGGCACAACTCCCATCTATATGATGCTTGGAGGTTTATAAAGCACTGTCCTATGAGAATTATTGTGGTCATTACACAGATAAGGAAACTGAGGCCAGGAAAAGTGAAATGTCTTATTCAAGGTTGAACACCTAGAAAGTCTCAGGGCTAGGTTTTAAACCTAAATCTCCTGATTCTATGTTCATTTCCTTTTCTATTATACTGAACTATTTCTCAGAAGCTAAAAATCTTACCATTCATCATGTAAGAACTAATAATTATGTCCAAGCCTCTTTTGATCATTTTTTCTTATCATTTGACTGAAATATCTCTCCATTCCACTTGGATGATTGTCTAGGGAAATGACAGGGATTGGTGGATCTCCTCACCTCTTTTTTTTTGGGGGGGGGGGACAAAGAAATCATTCATCCATTCATATACAGAGTGATTTCTTCCTAAAATGCCTTTAACACTTCAAAAGAAACAGAGGCAACTCCAGCTTTGGAGCCAACAGCCTTTAGACAAAATCAGCTGTAAGTGAACTAAGTATTAAGCTTTTTTGTTGTTTGTTGTTTGTTTTGGGAGGTGAAGGAGGTGTTTGCTTATAATCTCTATTAAATGGAACTGCCTCCTCAGATGGTGATTAGCCTTGGATTATTAAATTAGTAAGAAATAAATTCTTTAGCATGTCAATTTAGTATTAGGAAAAGGATAAGGATGGAAAAAGTGGAATTTTCATCTATTACTCAACTTGGCAATTACATGGTAGGCTGCACCTGACAATTACCAATTACCAATGTGTTTTGTACCATCTTCTCTTAGTTATATCCATCATGGTTATAAAAGTGGCTAGTTTTCAAAGTACACCTAATGAATTTCATCACTGTAGTAGTAGACAGTGTAGACAGATGTACAACCTCAGGTTGGCTCTGAGACCTCTCCACGCTGTTCATTATCTGTGTCAGATGCTCCAGACACACAGGTTAGGACCTGACCTTTGAGTCACGCATGCTCAGAGCTCCTTCCTCAGGAAGGCAGTGAGACACTCAGCAACAACAAAGCCAGGCATAGCATATCCACTTTGGGATCCTGGCAATCCCTCAGAACTCTGAAAACATGGAGTGCTACTTGTATGACAGGTGGGCTGTTGGATGGACTCTAATAAAGACCCAGCCCTGGTCAAGGAGAAAGAAGGATCCCTGCATGGCTCAAGGAAGCTTAAGAGTCTTGATGATGCCAACATCCCACTTGCACTGTCTAGCCTACTGTATAGCTCAGTTGAGACAAAAGTACATCCACACCTTCTGATTGAGCTAAATGTCTTCCCTTTTGATCAGAACAAACTTGCCTGAAGACTCCAACCACAGTTGGTCTCTACCTTTCCCATGCCTTTGGTGTGTATCCCACCCTCAGCATCCCCTTGCCCCCAGGGCTTATAAACCTGATATTCCCTGATTTTAATAACTTCTCAAATCTAATTACCATTTTACAAAGCTTAGAAGTGAGGTAGCTGAGGCAGCTAGGTGGTGCAGTGGATAGAGCACCAGCCCTGGAGTCAGGAGTACCTGAGTTCAAATCTGGTCTCAGACACTTAACACTTACTAGCTGTGTGACCCTGGGCAAATCACTTAACCCCAATTGCCTCACTTTAAAAAAAAAGAAGTGAGGTAGCACATTATCTTCCTTATTTTACAAAGGATTTAAACCATGCTCCGAGAGGTGGTGACTCCACCACTATCTCACAGCTGTAGACACACAAAGGAGGACCAGAACTTGGGACACTCCTGGCTCCAACTGCATCTTTCCCTAATGTACTCCCCCTTACCTCAAAGTCCTGTTCCGTTAAGATTCACTCACTTCATATTCTGCATAAAGTCTTTCCTGATCCTCCACCCTAGAAAAACAGCAAGTGCCCTCCCTCGCCAAACCGCATGGTATTGATTTATTTTGTACATATTCGTATTTGCTCATTTTATATTTCTTCTGAATATATTTGTACATGTTCTTTAGCATCTCCCATTAGGATGAGTGCTGCTTGTGAGGAGGGATCACTTCCTTCTTTGCACTTGCACCCCAATGCCTAGCACAGTGCCTGGCACACAAGAGGTGCCAAGAAATACTTCACTGATTCATTCATTTGGGGGTGTGTATTCTGAGTGCTTAATAAATATTTATTAGATTGAGTTAGGCTGGAAGCCCTGCTATTGCTGGCACCATAGATGAATGAATACTTGTTCTATCCCCTCATATGATCTCGAGGTCTGAGTGCCCATAATGAAAAAAAACAACCAAAGTAAACTAAGCTCCTTTACCCGAGTTGGAGCTAGTAAGTGTTTGAGGACAGATTTGTACTCAAATCTTCCTGATTCCAGGCCCAGCACTCCAGCTACCTCTACAGAGGTCTAGTAACTTACTCAGGGTCATGTAGCTGGCGAGCGTCAGACTCAGGTCTCCCTGATTCCAAATCCGCCACTCTATTCAGTGCTCCACTTAGCTTCTAAAGAAAGGGTTATTATTGCCAGCCGGCTTTCTCTTCTTGTAAACAAGGAAGGTATGCCTCCCCTCTCGTGTGTCTGTTCTTTCTCTGACATGGCTGAAATGTCATTCAATTAAAGGGAGAGACAGCCTCCTTCTGCTGCACAACATATGGCCCCCTCTCCTTCTTACAAGATCTAGCTAGCTTCTCAGTGCTGCCTTTTACCAGGTCCTCAAGAGAACAATACCGAAGAACTCTCATAAGGGAACTGGCCTCTGGTTTTAGAGGTACAGCCACCCTGCTCCTTCCTCCTTCCTCTTCCCACTCAGAGGCAATGATCCCCAGCTTCTAAATCAGACACAAGCACTCCTAGGCTCCTAGCACCTCAGGTGAAAATAGGAAATCAGGAAATTACTGGCAGTCTCCAATATTTCCTGCCCCAAGCTATCTTGAGGGTAATTCTATTGTATGCTTTTCATCTGATTTGTTCCTTCTCTCTCTCTCTCTCTCTCTCTCTCTCTCTCCTCTTTTTCTCTGTTTCTCTCTTCCTCCTTTATTTTTTGGCATTTCTACTGATAAAACCTAACAGAGCTAAAAAATGTAAAAGTGCATTAGTTCTCTAAGTCTTGTAAAACAGGGGTTGATGCAATCACCCTGTCTCCTCTAGCTCCCAAACCCATACCCACTTTTGCCTTCACTTCCCCCAGAACCAAAAGGATTATGGCCAGAGGACATGGGCTCCCTTGGATGTCCTTCACACTACTTTCTCAGTATATTCACCATTCCTTTTTCTTTCCCTCCAGTGTTACAGGAAGAGTTGTCCCTACTTATGGGCAATGAATGATCTCATACCCTCCTGCTTAATTCCCAACATCCCATCTTCCTCTCACCCTCAAGCATCTTTAAGCTGTCTTTCCACTGGATCCTTCATTTCCCTAAAACAAAATGCTTCTTTCCTCAATCCTAAACAAACAAAAACTTTCTTGACTTTCCTGCTCCATTTCTCTTCTTTCTTTCACCACAAAATGCTCTTGGAGAGAAGGAAGAGGTGTCTATAGGCTTTATGCTTCCACTAACATACTACCTACTATCTCTCCCACCTGACTTCCCCACCCACAACTCATTTCAAACTTTTCTAAGATCCCTGTTGTTGTTCTTCAGTTGTTTTAATTGTGTCTGATTCTTCATGGCCCCATTTGGGGTTTTCTTGTTGCTGGAATGGTTTACCATTTTATTTTCCAGCTTATTTGACAGATGAAGAAACTGAAGCAAAGAGGGTTAAGTAACATCATACCCAGGCTCACACAGCTAGGAAATGCCTGAGGACAAATTTGAACTCAGAAAGATGAGCCTGACTTCAGACCCAACACTCCATTCACTGAAGCACCACTTAGTGGTTCTTCAAAGATAACTAATGCCCCTCTAATGAGTATCTTTTCCCAGTTGTCATCTTTCTAACCTTCATTGCAATACTTGGCCAAATGGACTACCCTCTCTTGGATACACTCTTGCCCACTGTGTTTCATGATACCACACATTTTTGGGTCTCCTCTAGCTTCTGTGTAGGTGATTCTTCTCCATTCTTCACTTAAATTCAATTCAGTACAAGTCATGACACCACCCCCATGCCCATGATTTAAGAAAAAACATGGATAAGGTGAAGAATGTCCATCAGGATGGCAATGGGGCTTCAGTCCATGTCAAATGAGGATTGGTTGAAAGAACTGGGCAGGTGTAGTCTGGAGAAGATACTTTGCATATCTCTGGTACATTTCTCAGGAGTTATTATGTATTTAGGTTACTTGTGTCCATATAAGGATGTCATATCTGTGATATTCTAGAAGAGGAATGAGGTTAAGCTGGGCCCTATCTGTTCTTTTGGGTTTTCTGTTTGTTTGTTTTTGTGAGGCAATTGGGGTTAAGTGACTTGCCCAGGGTCACACAACTAGTAAGTGTCAAGTGTCTGAGGCTGGATTTTAACTCAGGTCCTCGTGACTCCAAGGCCAGTACTCTATCCACTGTGCCACCTAGCTGCCTTGCCCTATCTGTTCTTAATGAAACCATCCTGCTATGAAGTTTCCTTTTCTAAGTATTCACAGACTATCCTTTTAAAATCCTTCTGTAATCCTGCCAGGAAGCAAAGTCAAGTTCAACAGCCTGGAGTTTGAAGAATTGACTTTCTTTTTTGAAATCTGGGGAATTATTTGCCTGCCATGAGCATATATAATCATTCTCAAGATCGAGGGATGCCAAAAGACAATTCGCTGGATGTGGTTCTTGCTACAAAGATACTGAGAAAAGGTAAGGATAGAGGATCCAATCAAATCTGGTGTTTGATAATAATTAGGAATTCAAACCATACTCTTTGACCCAGCAGTGCCACTCCTGGGCATATAGCCCCACATCACCACCACCAAGGAAGTCAAAGACAGAAACAAACATCTAATATGGACAAAAATATTCACAATAGCACCATTTGTGGTACCAAGAAACTGGAAGAGGCTTGGATGTCCTTTGACTGGGGAATGGCTGGAAAAACTATGGTATAGTTTAAAATTATGAATATGGAGAATTTAGAGAATTGTGGGAAGATTTGTATAAACTGATGCTAATCCAAACACATAGAATTCAATGTAAATTAAAAGAACACTAAAAGGAAGTTGAATTCTGAGTTTTGTAAAGGTTCTGGAGAAGAGATAAGGAAATATACAATGGCAAAAAAGGTAAAAATGGCTAGCACACTTGTACACAGTGTCAGAAATGGTTGTTGTATTGGATGTGTTTGCTCAATTGTTCTTCTTAGTCACAAGGACAGCCAGGTGAGCAGAAAAAACATCTGTCAGATAAGCAGATAAGAAATTAGTGTGATGTAAATTTAAAAGGACCGATGAAACATGTTTTTAAATAAAAATCAAAGTTCCAGTCCTTGACTTTACCAAAGCAGAGATTTGGATAAATGGTTTTGAAAATGAGGGGGCAGCTAGGTGGTACAGTGGATAAAGAACTGGCCCTGGATTCAGGAGGACCTGAGTTCAAATCTAGCCTCAGAGACTTGACACTTACTAGCTGTGTGACCTTGGGCAAGTCACTTAACCCTCATTGGCCTGCCCCCCCCCCCAAATAAAAAGAAAGAAAAGAAATCAAGAGCAAGCCATTTCTCCTTTCAGGGTCTCAGTCTCTCCATCTATCACATGAGAGAGTACTGGACTAGCTTACCTTCCAACCTTCCATTTCTACTGTTCTTTGATTCTAGAAAATGGCCCCAAATTCTTCAGTTCACCTTACTGGTTACAAAGGAGTGCATACAGGGTATTAATAGAGGATATGCTGGCACACTTAGAAATGTCAGGTCAAAGGCAATGTACAACTACCAGGTGTGCCAGCACACACAGCACATCTTCTATGCTCTTCTTTGATTCTTTGGGTGGCACATTTCTACCCAGAAGGCTATGTCCTGTCTCTTGCCATTCCAGATAATGCCACAAATTATCACAAATTGTTCAACCTATTCATCATTTTGTACAAGATCATACTGACTAAAGAATCTGAAAGATCAAGGTAAATTGCACCCTTATGTGCAAACATTCCTTAAATTTGTGAGTAACTATGATCAGTTGTTCATGGCTGTAAAAAAAAGTCCAAATCCTCATCAACAACAATAGTAGCCAAAGGATCCATTGGAATTGGTCAATTTTAGAAAAAGAACTGAACAAGCCATCAATGAACACCCTAAGAAAAAATCCCCAGGGCCAGATGGATTTACAATTGAATTCTACCAAACATTTAAAGGAATGTGACACACTGAAACCCCAACTAATAGACCTCCTAGCTAGATGGCTGAAAACTAAGCAGAGACACACTTCTGTACCTCCACTGACAACTTGGAGACAAAAACTAGATGGCTGGAAGTTGACAGGATTGAAATGTAAATTCTGGATTATCAAAGAAAACCAGCATCCTTCTTCCCCATTATAAAATGAATAGTTCAAAAGTGAAAAAATGGAGGCAGCTAGGTGGTACAGTGGATAAAGCACTGGCCCTGGATTCAGGAGGACCTAAGTTCAAATCTGGCCTCAGACGCTTAACACTTACTAGCTGTGTGACCCTTGGCAAGTCACTTAACCCCCATTGCCCCACCAAAACAACAACAACAAAAGTGAAAAAATGTCCCTTCCTGTCCTTTTCTCTTTCTTCATCTTCCAAAATGGAGGTTTAAGCTATGTAGCTTAAAACTTCACTAAAGCCCTTAGAACACCCTGTGAAGGAGATATGGCCATCTGTGTTGCAATGAATTTTGAAAAAGAGATCACCGAAGGGCAACATGGACATGCACTCATTGGAGCATAATGGGAACAACTGGTCTGAGAGCTGTGGAGTCATACAGCCAGTAATGAAGCAAGGATGGATTTATCGCCCAAGTATTGTGCTGAGGTCGACATAATATTAAAACTCCCAGAGAAAGATCTCTATTACATTGGAAAGATCCTTTATGAAGGATTTAGAGAAAGGTATGGACAAGAGTCAAAAAGGATTAGAAGGTATGCATGGACTGTCATCTGCACTGGGGAAAGGACTTGTCACATTAATGACAGTGTTGATGCATCAGAGTATTGATGTGAATGACTTAAAAAATCACTTTTCTGAAGAAATATATTAAGAAGCTATTGGATGACAAACTAGCTTTTTGGGTAAAGCATTATTTTCTTCTTAATCCATTCCTTCCTGGCTTTCTCCTTAATTATGGAGAACTGTTTGGATAGCATATCAAAGTATCTCTTTCCTAGGTATCCCAAAGGACATAGTTTGACTGGACCATGCCAACTCTAGTGATCCTTGTCTCTCATCAATCCATCAAAGTAGGTCTCAGAGTACTGAGCTTACACTGTTTGCTTTCCCCCAGCAAATCCATCAGCGACTGTCATTACAATCCTGAAAGGGAGTGTTTTGGATCAGACTCTAAAGAGACTTGTGGTCAACATTTCCATATGAAGCATCCCAATAGTTTGGTGACTAAGAGCTGTCCTCCTGGACTCATTGAATATCTTTCCAAAGATGGGACTACCTCCTTCTTTGGTTTCCTTCCAGATATCTTCCATCAGCGTATGCTCTTGATGCCCTTCTCTTGCTAGGTGCACAACTATCCTATCACACTGATATTAACTTGACTGACGATTGCTTGAGTGAGGAGGAAACCGTGTGACAGAAAATGGGTAAGACCTCAATTGCCACAGATGGATAGAATAGGAAGCAACTGAAAGAACTGTCTCAAGAGGAAATTCGGTGCCAGAAACTAGAACTCATTTTATTTTGTTTGTTTATTTTTTTCTTTCTTGCATTCAATTTCTCTACCATTTCTAATTAAATCAGAGATAATGGAAATAACCAGGTCCTTGCATTATCCCTCCAACTTGACAAGCAAATGATAGATCAATGTGAAGTGGAAAAGGAGATAAATTCTCAGAGTAGGCAATGGACCAAAAGATTGTAATCACCATTATTCTCCCTGCCTTAGGTCTGACTCATACCCGACAGGAAGACAGAGCATCCTTTCTTATCTTCACTGTCTCCTATTATCATGACACCCATACATACTTAAGAGGATGGGGTGGTCCCAGCTCCTAGAATGCCAACTTCTGAAAGGAGTGGACTTCTTTGGAGCCTCCCATGATACCAAAGACATAGAACACACAGATTCAAAGGTTGTTATGGGTTTGGCTTTGTGGGAGAAAGCAAACCCTGAGAGTTTAGCTGTGAGCACAGAAAGAAAGCCAATACTGTTCAACAAAGAATAAATTGTCTACAAAGTCTGCATTCAAACTTCCTTGATTAAGAAAGAAGATGATGGGGGGGTGGAGCCAAGATGTCGGAGAGGAAGCAGCAAACTGCCTGAGCTCTCCTTCTGTTCCCTCAAAAAGAACATTAAATCAAGCCTCTGGATGGATTCTGAAACTACAGAACCTGCAAAGGGGCAGAGAGACACAGTCCTCCAACCAGAGATAAATTAGCAGACTTCAGGAAAAGGTCGGTCTGACTCGGGCAAAAGGGAGGCCCAGCGCAGGGCAGCAACCCAGCGCCGAGGGGGTCGGGGCAAGTCAGCAGGAGCCGCGGGCCACAGCCGAACAACTGAGGCCCCTGGAACCTGGTTCAAAAATCTGGTGGCCAAGAAGGGCAGTGGAAAAACCTACCTGCACCGGCCGGGAGGGCGACGAACGGGTCAGGTGGGAACTGACGCCAGGAGCAGGCGCCTGGTTGGCCAAGCGCACCCAGACAGGAAGTGCAGGGCGGGGGATCTCCACACACCATAAAGGCCTCAGAGTAAAAAGCCGGTCACACAGCACCTATATCCCTGCACAAGAAGCCCAAAACAGGGACTCTGGTGCCCCGAGGGCAGACCTCAACTTAAAAAATAAATAAATAAGCTGCAATAATGAGTAAGAAGCAAAAAAGAGCCCTCTCCATTGAGAGCTTCTGTATCAATAGGGAAGAAGCCAATGCAAACTCAGATGAGGACAATACCCTCAAATTGCCTACATGTGAAGCCTCACAAGGGAAGGTGAATTGGTCTCAGGAACAAAAAGCCTTCCTGGAAGAGCTCAAAAAGGATTTTAAAAATCAATTGAGAGAGGTAGAAGAAAAAATGGGGAGAGAAATGAAAGCAAAACAAGAAAACTATGAAAAAAGAATCAGCAGCTTGGAAAAGGAAGCACAAAGATTGACTGGCCAAATGGAAAAAAAAAGTGCATAATTTCACTGAAGAAAACAATGCCTTAAAAAATTCAGTTGGCCAAATGGAAAAAAAGGTGCATAATCTCATTGAAGAAAACAATCCCTTTAAAAATTCATCTGGCCAAATGGAAAAAAAGGTGCATAATCTCATTGAAGAAAACAGTGCCTTGAAAAATTCACTTGGCCAAATGGAAAAAAAAAGGTGCATAATCTTACTGAAGAAAACAATGCTTTAAAAATTAAAATTGGACAGTTGGAAGATAAGGAATACATGAGACACCAGGAATCAGTCAAGCAGAATCAAAAGAATGAAAAAATAGAAGAAAATGTGAAATACCTCATTGGAAAGACAACTGATCTGGAAAACAGGTCCAGGAGAGACAATTTGAGAATCATTGGACTGCCTGAAATCCATGATCAGAAAAAGAGTCTAGACACCATATTCCAGGAAATTATTAAGGAGAACTGCCCTGATATCATAGAATCAGAGGATAAAATCATCATTGAAAGAATCCACTGATCACCTCCTGAAAGAGACCCCAAAAGGAAAACTCCAAGGAATATTGTAGCCAAATGCCAGAATTATCAGGTAAAGGAGAAAATACTCCAAGCAGCCAGAAAGAAGCAATTTAAATATCATGGAGCCACAGTCAGGATTGCTCAGGACCTGGCAGCTTCAACATTAAAGGACCGCAAGGCTTGGAATATGATATTCCGGAAGGCAAAGGAGCTTGGATTGCAGCCAAGAATCTATTACCCAGCAAAAATGTGCATTTTCTTTCAGGGGAAAAGATGGACATTTAATGACATTGGGGACTTTCAATCTTTCCTGGTGAAAAGACCAGAACTGAAGAGAAAATTTGATCTCAACATACAAGACTCAAGAGAAGTTTAAAAAGGTAAACAGAGGGGGAGACAAAAAAAAAGGTTACCCTATTAGGTTAAACTGTTTCTATCCCTACATGGGAAGATAATACTCATAACTCTTAAGAACTGTAAATGTATTTGGGCAGAGAGAAGGACTTTACACAGAGGGTATAAATATAAATTGTCTTTGATGTGATGATACAAAAAAAAATTTTAAGGGGTTAAAAAGAGAGTCTCTGGGGAGGAGAGGAAAGGGGAGGTGGAAGGGGATGAATTATATCATATGAAGAGGTGAAAAAAAAAACCTATTACAATAGAGGGAAAGAAAGGAGGGGTGAACATTGTTTCAACCTTATTCTCATTAGATTTGATTCAAAGAGGGAATAACATATACGTTCATTGGGATAAAGAAACTTAACTCATTCTTTAGGGAAGCAAAAGGGGAAGGGAAAGGGGGGGACTGATAGAAGGGAGGACAAAAGCAAGGGAGAAAAGGGTAAAGAAAAGAGAGGGGGGTTATAAAAAGGGAGAGCAGATTGGGGGAGGCAGGGGTAAGAAGTAAAACGTCGGTGAGGAGGAATAGGGTGAAAGAAGGGGGGGAAAGTACAAAGGGGGTAAATAGAATGGAGGGGAATAGACAGTCAGTAATAATAACTGTGAATGTGAATGGGATGAACTCTTCTATAAAATGGAAGCGAATTGCAGAGTGGATTAAAAACCAGAATCCTACAATATGCTGTTTACAAGAAACACATTTGAAGCAGAGAGATACACACAGAGTAAAGGTAAAAGGCTGGAGTAGAATATATTATGCTTCAGCTAAAGTAAAAAAGGCAGGGGTAGCAATCCTTATCTCAGACAAAGTGCAGGCAAAAATAGATCTCATTAAAAGAGATAAGGAAGGAAATTACATCTTGCTTAAAGGTACTATAGATAATGAAGTAATATCAATATTGAATATGTATGCGCCAAGTGGTATATCATCCAAGTTCTTAAAGGAGAAGTTAAATGAGTTACAAGAGGAATTAGACAGTAATACTATACTAGTGGGGGATCTGAATCTCCCCCTCTCAGAATTAGATAAATTTAGCCAAAAAATAAATAAGAAAGAAGTGAAAGAGGTGAATAGATTACTAGAAAAGATAGACATGATAGATGTTTGGAGAAAATTGAATGGGGATATAAAGGAATATACCTTTTTCTCAGCAGTACATGGCATGTTTTCAAAAATTGACCATGTATTAGGGCACAAAACATCATAATTAAATGTAGAAAGGCAGAAATAGTAAATGCATCCTTTTCAGATCATGATGCAATAAAAATTACATGTAAGAAAGGGCCAGGGAAAAGTAGAATGAAAATCAATTGGAAACTAAATAATTTCATTCTAAAGAATGAATGGGCCAAACAAGAAATCATAGAAACAATCAATAACTATATCCAAGAAAATGACAATAATGAGACAACATACCAAAATCTATGGGATGCAGCCAAAGCAGTGCTTATGGGAAAATTTACAGCTCTAAATGCTTACATGAATAAAAAAGAGAAAGAGGAGATTAATGAATTGGGCATGCAACTTAAAAAGCTAGAAAAAGAACAAATTAGAAATCCCCAATTAGATACTAAATTAGAGATCCTGAAAATCAAAGGAGAAATTAATGAGATTGAAAGCAAAAAAACTATAGAATTAATCAATAAAACTAAGAGCTGGTTTTATGAAAAAACTAATAAAATAGATAAAATATTGGTTAATTTGATTTAAAAAAAGAAGAAAACCAAATTACCAGTATCAAAAACGAAAAAGGGGATGTTACCACCAATGAAGTGGAAATTAAATCAATAATTAGGAATTATTTTGTCCAACTGTATGCCAATAAATTTGACAATCTAAATGAAATGGATGAATATTTACAAAAATACAAACTGCCCAGGTTAACTGAAGAAGAAATAAAATCCTTAAATAAACCTATATTAGAAAAAGAAATTGAACAAGCCATTAATGAACTCCCTAAGAAAAAATCCCCAGGGCCAGATGGGTTTATAGGTGAATTTTACCAAACATTTAAAGAAAAATTAATTCCAATATTATACAAATTATTTGGAAAAATAGGTGAAGAAGGAGTTCTACCAAATTCATTTTATGACACAAATATGGTGGTGATACCAAAACCAGGCAAAGCAAAAACAGAGAAAGAAAATTATAGACCAATTTCCCTAATGAATATTGATGCTAAAATCTTAAATAAGATATTAGCAAGGAGATTACAGCAAGTGATCACCAGGATAATACACTATGACCAGGTGGGATTTATACCAGGAATGCAGGGCTGGTTCAACATTAGGAAAACTATTAACATAATCAACCACATCAATAAGAAAACCAACCAAAATCATATGATTATCTCAATAGATGCAGAGAAAGCTTTTGACAAAATACAACACCCATTTCTAATAAAAACACTGGAAAGTTTAGGAATAGGGGGAGCTTTCCTTAAAATAATAAACAGTATCTACCTAAAGCCATCAGCAAGTATTATATGCAATGGAGATAAATTAGAGGCCTTCCCAATAAGATCAGGGGTGAAACAGGGATGTCCATTATCACCCCTGTTACTTAATATTGTACTAGAAATGTTAGCTTTAGCAATCAGAGAAGAGAAAGGAATTAAAGGAATTAGAATAGGCAAGGAGGAAACAAAACTATCACTCTTTGCAGATGATATGATGGTATACTTAAGGAATCCTTGAGAATCAACTCAAAAATTACTTGAAACAATTAACAACTTTAGCAAAGTAGCAGGATATAAAATAAATCCAAATAAATCATCAGCATTTCTATACATGACCAACAAAGTCCAGCAGCAAGAGATAGAAAGAGAAATTCCATTTAAAGTAACGGTAGATAATATAAAATACTTGGGAGTCTACTTGCCAAGACAAACCCAGGAACTCTATGAACATAACTACCAAACACTCTTCACACAAATCAAATCAGATCTAAATAATTGGAAAGATATCAATTGCTCATGGATAGGCAGAGCTAATATAGTAAAAATGACAATACTGCCTAAATTAATTTATTTATTCATTCAGTGCCATACCAATCAGACTACCTAAAAATTATTTTATAGAGCTAGAAAGAATAATAACAAAATTCATCTGGAAAAACAAAAAATCAAGAATATCCACGGAAATAATGAAAAAAAATTCACAGGAAGGTGGGTTAGCGGTACCAAACCTGGAGCTCTATTATAAAGCGGCAGTCATCAAAACTATCTGGTACTGGCTAAAAAATAGAGTGGTAGATCAATGGAATAGGCTAGGCTCAGAAAATGCAGTAGTAAATGACACTAGTAATGTAATGTTTGATAAACCCAAAGACTCCAGCTTCTGGGATAGGAACTCAGTATTTGACAAAAACTGCTGGGAAAACTGGAAGATAGTATGGCAGAAATTAGGCATAGACCAACATCTGACACCTTATACTAAAATAAGGTTAAAATGGATACACGATTTAGACATAAGAGGTGATACCATAGGTAAATTAGGAGAGAAAGGAATAGTGTACCTATCAGATCTTTGGAAAGGAAAACAGTTTTTGACCAAACAAGAGATAAAGTATATTATAAAATGCAAAGTGGATGATTTTTATTACATTAAATTAAAATTTTTTTGTACAAACAGAAGTAATGCATCCAAAATTAGAAGGGAGGCAGAAAGCTGGGAAACAATTTTTGAGGCCAGTATTTCTGATAAAGGCCTCATCTCTAAAATATATAGGGAACTAAATCAAATTTATAAGAACCCAAGTCATTCCCCAATTGAGAAATGGTCAAAGGATGTGAACAGGCTGTTTTCTGATGAAGAAACCAAAGCTATCTATTCCCATATGAAAAAATGCTCTAAATCTCTAATGATTAGAGAGATGCAAATTAAAACAATTCTGAGGTACCACCTGACACCTATCAGATTGGCTAAAATGACAAAAAAGGAAAATAATAAATGTTGGAGAAGCTGTGGGAAAATTGGAACACTAATCCATTGTTGGTGGAGCTGTGAACTGATCCAACCATTCTGGAGAGCAATTTGGAATTATGCCCAAAGGGCGATAAAGCTGTGCATACCCTTTGACCCAGCAATACCACTTTTGGGTCTTTTTCCCAAAGAGATCATGGAAGGGGGAAAGGGACCCACATGTACAAAAATATTTATAGCTGCTCTTTACGTGGTGGCAAAGAATTGGAAGTTGAGGGGGTGCCCATCAATTGGGGAATGGCTGGACAAGTTGTGGTATATGAATACAATGGAATACTATTGTGCTATAAGAAACGCTGAGCAGGAGGAGTTCAGAGAAACCTGGAGGGTCTTGTGTGGGCTGATGATGAGTGAGATGAGCAGAACTAGAAGAACATTGTACACAGTAACATCAACATTGAGTGTTGATCTACTGTGATGGACTATATTCTTCTCACCAATGCAATGGCACAGAAGAGTTCCAGGGAACTCGTGATGGAAGAGGATCTCCAAATCCAGGAAAAAAAAAAAAAAGAACTGCGGAGTATAGATGCTAAATGAACCATACTATTTCTTTTGTTTTTGGTGCTGTTGTTTTTTTTCTATTTTGAGGTTTTCGATCATTGCTCTGATTTTTTTCTCTTATAACATGACTAATGCAGAAATAGGATTAATGTTATTATGTGTGTGTGTGTGTGTGTGTGTGTGTGTGTGTGTGTGTATATATATATATATATATATATATATATATATATATATATATATATATATATATATATATATATAACCTATATCAGATTACCTGCTGTCTAGGGGAGGGGGGGAGGGAGGGGAGGGAGGGAGAAAAATCTGAAATTGTAAAGCTTGTATAAACAAAGGTTGAGAACTATCTTTACATGTAACGGAAAAAAAATAAAATACTTCATTAATTTAAGAAAAAAGAAAGAAGATGATGATTACCGAACAATGTCAAAAAGACCCCTGTTCTTTTCCCAGCTAGCTCAAATAGTCAATGTGTGAAGGCTTCTGGAATCACAGAATCCTAAAATTTCTGAGTTGGACTTGAAGGATCATTAGGTCTCCATAATCCCTGCAAAACAAACCCTCTGCATCATATCAAAAAGGGGGTCATCTAGTCTCTGCTTGAAGACCTCTAGTGAGGGGAACCCCATCCCCTCCTAAAGGGAGCCCATTCTACTCAGGGGTAGAATTTATTTAGGCCCAACATCAGGCCTAAATTAGTTTCTTGGTAGTTTGTACTCACTATGTCTAGTTCTGTCCTCTGGGACCAAGAAGAACAAATGTAATTCATTTTCCACACGACAGTGACTGTCCTTCAGATGCTTAAAGAAAGATAGCATGTTCCCCACAGTCTTTTCTAGTCCAGGTTAAATTCCCCATTCCCAGTTCTTGCAATGGATTCATATAAGACATGATCTGGAGATCCTCTCATCCAGACTGGACAAGGACTGTGAGAAAGGACCAAAGTGGAACTAAGATGACTCCAGACATAATCAGTCCTCCCAAAGCCTCCCAATCCAGTTGGCCCTTGTTCCCTATGGTCATCCAAGTCCCTACCATGTGGCAAGCACTGTGACCAATGCCATGACAGAAAGACAAACAAAATGTCCCCTCCCTCAAGTATTTGAATTCCATCGGAAGTAAGGTAGGAAAAAAGTGTTTTCAAAGCACTCACTCTATGCCAGGCACTGTGCTAAGCACCTTACAGATATCTCATTTGATTCTCACAATAACCCTGGGAGGTAGGTGATAGATATAGGTATACATGTAGATAGATAAATAATATATACACATGTATACATATACATAAAATTATATATGTATATGTATACACACACATATACATGTATGCATGTGTATGCTTGTGTATATGTGTGTGTATAATTACAATTAAATAAACAGTCAGAAAGATTAATTGACTTGCCCAGGGTCACACACCTAGCAAGCTCATATTTTCAGACTTTGTCAATGTATCCATCAGTTATGCTGACTTTTTTTTTCCTCTCTAAAAATATTATTTGTCATATGGGATGACTCTTTGGGTGGGGGAGGATACCTGGGATACTATGCTAATAGAAGAAACAGAAAATGTCAGTAATTTTTTTTAAAGAAGGAAGGAAGGAAGTCCATAGAGGCAATGTAGTTACTTGCCCAAAGTAAAGACTGGCCTCAACTCTGGTCTCCCAGTTGCTCATGTGCATATGACAAACCAGATATTTTTGAAGTTAGTAATTTCAAAACTAAACTTTTGTGATTATTAGATAAATGTACATTACCTGTTTATGATTTTGCCTACAGAGATGAGGATTTAATCACCATAAGCTACACTGAAGTTTCTTGCAAAAAGGACACATTTCTGAGCCAGGAAGGACTTCAGATCTTGGTGGAAGAGAGCCTTCACCTCTCTGCCCTCCCACATACTGCCCAAAAGGAGGAGAACAACCTCAGAGCCCACCAAAGGATCTAGAACTAGAGAGGCTTCTGTAAATCCTAAGTTAAGTATGTCTGCCGTTTCTGGAAGAACATGCCACTCACTACCTCAGTTGCTGCCATGGAGAATCAAGTTGAGATAATGGGCCCTGTGAGGAACAAACCTTGTTCAACCAAGAGCAGATCTTCTTAGTAATACATCGACTCCATGCCCAGCAGTGAACTTTTGTAAAGACAGCCCCCAGGAAAATGAAAGGGCATGAAGGCAACAGTTACAGAGTTACTTGGTCATGTGTGTTCCCTGCATGTGTGTCTCAATACCAGGGTCCTTTAAGTTTGTGCCCACCATCCTCCACAGACACTTTGAAAATATTATCTCATTTGATCTTCACCCTAGGAATTATGTGTTAATATTACTCCCATTTTGTTGTTAAAGAAACCAAGGCAGATGAGTAATGTACCCAAGGTCACACAGACAATACATGTCTGAGGCTCGATTTTAACTCATGTCTTCCTGGCTCCAGACCAAAGAAAGAGCCTGGGGACTGGAGGGAGTGAGGAGAGAGACACCAGCACTACATACAGCACTCCATTTCTTATCTCCCTTACTTTGCAGCCTCCCATGCCTAGAATGCATTCCCATCTCACCTCCACTTCTCAAAATCCAGACTTCTGCAATACTCAGTTCAAGTTATAGTTTTATAAGAGTCTTTCCTACTCCTCCAGCTACTAGTGTCTTTTACCCACTGACTCACCTTCTGGATATTTTGTACATATCTTTTATGTACCTAAACATTTCATAATGGTTATGAGTTAAGCCTTCCCTTCCTGCCTAAGAAAGCAGGATGCTCTGGGACTTTCCAGGGCCTGCATGAGAGGAGACACACACACAAAATGGAGGCCACCAACTATCAGTGAAAAGGGAGTTCAGTTGCTCTGTTGAGTTTTCTGGTTAGGAATGTTTGAGTTCAATGGAAAGTCATCATAGCCCCCTGTCATCATGAAAATCACCCAGCTACAGGGCCTGGTCATATTCTGAAATCAGTCACCTTTTTCATCATCAGTGTACAATCAGTGGGGAATATGCATTGATTAGCTCCTGATGGTAGGAAAGAAACAAAGGTTTGAGATAAAGTAAGTGCCCTCAGGGTGGGCAAGGTGTACATAGAGAAATGCAGATCACCATGCTATATTATCCGTATATTTGAAAGGTAGAAAAATAGTGCTGTGTGAGATCCAATAAGTCCAACCAACAGGGAAATCCAAGGCTTCCTGGGGAAGAAGACATGTCAATTGGTTTTTTAAGTTAGGTCAGGAACTCATCAGATTGGAGGGTGAGGGTGGAAAGGATCAGCAGAGGGGAGGACATTCCAGGTCTGGGGAAGAACTGCTACTAACAATGTTTTGGGATGCTCTTCTAAAAGGGGTCCAGGTATACAGACCAGAGTCATGCCAATGCCAGTGCCAATGCCAAGCAATCCTACCCTGAATAAACAGACACTACCACAACACCAGGCAGGATTTCAGGCACTGAGAAAACAAAGACAACATGGAAAATAGCCTCCAAACTCTGTATGGGAAAGAATTCACACATTTCATGGGAGCTGAGCCTTAAAGGATTAAGAGCATTTTAGGAGTAGGAAACAGAAATAGTCTATGCAAATAAGTGGAGATAGGAGGTACAATGCTGTTTTTGATGATTACTACCTTATAATACAGTTTGAGATGTGGTTCAGCTAGACTGCCTTCCTTCACATTTTCTTCCATCAATTCCCTTGATATTCCTGATCTTTTATTCTTTTAGATGAATTTTGTTATTATTTTTCTGTCTCCATGAAGTAATTTTTGGTAGTTTTCAGTTGCGTTTGACTCTTTGTGGCCCCCTCTGGCATTTTCTTGGCAGACACTGAAGTGGTTTGTCATTCCCTTCTCCAGATAATTTTACAAATGAAGAAACTGAGGCAGTGTTAAATGACTTGCCCAAGGTCACACAACAAGTAAGTGTCTGAGGCCAGATTTGAACTCAGGAAGATGAGTCTTCCTGATCCAGGCCCAGCACTCAATCCACTGCACCACCTACCTGTCTTATACAGCATATAATACCAACCTTTCTCTATGTGTTGAGTAGTTTTGCTAACTTACTTTCTCCTCTCTTTTTTATTCTTATAAAAGATGGCTCACTAAGACCTGAATAGTGAGGATTACTTTGGAAAATATAGGTGATATAAAAACAAAAGATAACTGTGAATATTTATTTAGAAAAAAGTGCACAGGTCAAAGGTGATGAGAGCCCTTAATAGCATAGTGGATTTTTGTATGGAGAGAAGGGACAAGTGCAAGAGGTATGAAACAAGGAGGAAAGGACATGTTAGAAGTTGTTATAGTAATTCAGCTCTAACCCTACACAAGTGGAAAAGAAGCAAAGCCTTTGAGACCTATTTAGAAACCTAATAGCATTGGTAGTGGATTGGCAGTGAAAGAGTTAATGATGATAGAGGCATGGAGGATGGAAAGGAAAAGAAGAAGAATGTCTCAAGTGGGGGGGGGGAGGGGGCTGGGCACTGTCCCCTCTTTCACTCTGCTCTTGCTTACTTTAACACCAGTCATTTCTGATGGAATAGGATGGTTCTCCCATGTTGGGGGGTGGGGCTTAAAACAATGTCCATTGGAAATAGATTTGTCCCTTCTCTAAGGAAAGGACAAGTTGTTCTTCCATGGAATCATAGATTTATGACTGGAAGGGACCGGTCAACAAATCCATTAATGATTCTCTCCTTCTGTGTGCTGGGAAGATCTATGTCTGTGTTGGGAGGGCTGGGAAGCATTTTCTTTTAGATTTTACTCCAGAATCAATTTTACCCAAAACACCAATGAATATAAGACTCAGAGGAAAATTCCATGGATTTCAACATCTCAATTTTTGGGTTTTGTTTGTTTTTTTTTTATCTAGAATGAATATAAGCTATTAGGTCTAGTGGTAGAAGGGGCTATAGAGATCAGGTATCATTCCCCCATTTTTGAAGTAGAAGACACAAAGGCAAAGTGATTTGTTCAAGGTCATACAAAAAATTATGATTTGAACCCAAGTACTCTGTCATCAAATCCAGAAATCTAAGGCTGTCTACATGATACACCAAATTCAGATAGCTTAATGTAGCTTTCTGCTTCTCTCTTGGTACCAGACATCATGGGTATCACTGTACTGAAGTGTAGACAGACAGAGAAGAGGGTGTCCACACATACACACATACACACACACATTCCAGCTGATCTCAAACTACCTTCATATCCGTGACTTGGAATCATTGGATTCTAGGATCCAGGTCTCGAGAAGGAAATGGCAAACTACTCCAGTGTCTTTGCCAAGAAAACCCCCAAAATGGGGGTCATGAAGAGTCAGATGCAACTCAAATGATGACAAAGGTCTAGAAGTCAAAAGGATCTCACAGCCATCTAGCTCAACTTCCTCACTGTACAAATAAGGAAACTAAGACTCAGGGCTGATAAGCAACTTCTGAAGGTTCCACTGGTAATAATTCTCAGTATCTGGATTTGAATTCAGGTCCTCTGGCTCCAGAGAAATTGTTATTTCTACCATAATGTACTACCTCCAGGACAGCTGCATCCACTCTGCAACATATATCCTTATACCTGATGAAGTTTGAAATGAGTAAGCTGGGGGAAAAGCAAAGGATGCATCTTTGTTCTGTCCCACGGAGAAATCCAAAACCCTGAGGGCTGTGAAAATCAGTAAAGACAATCAGCTGAGGATCCCAACCTGTAAGAGAACCCCTGTGGATGGCTTAGATAATTAGGAGAAAGAGAACATGACATCACGTAACCGCAGGGAGTGGAGCCCAGGTCCCACACATATCCGATACTGAGAAAGAGAGGCAAACCCAAAACTAAATGGCAATAATAAATGTGAATTCCATCCAAGGGTTAGCCAAGAGAAGGGCCAAGGAGGTCTGCGTTCACTCAGATTCAACCATTTTTTGCTCTTTATTAATTATCTTTAAAACGCAATAAACAGCACACTGATGAAATCTGCAGACAACAGCAGACTGCATGCCCCAGGAAGGACAGGAAAGCCTACAGATAGTCTGAAAGAGCTCAGAAATCAGGGATCAGATAACAAAAGAAGAGGAGGCTTGGGAAAGAGCCAGTTCATACACCAGGGGGCTGTGAATAGAAACACAGAGATCTATGGGGAGGGAGAAACCTGGAAAAGGGATGCTGAAAGGCCCTTGGAGGGTGATGCTGGACAGCAGTTGGACTAGCTGTGAGTTCACAGTTGCCTAGGAGCTCAGGAGGCCCTATTATATGGAAATATATGTGGAAAGTCATGACAGAGCACAGAAGGAAGAGGTTCTCTCCACAAGCTCCCCAGGGGCTGCACCTGGAATCCTGCTTTAGGGGAAGGGGCCAAAGCAGCACGCTTAGCAGTGATGTATGATGGTCTGCATGCTGCAGATGAAGAAGAGGTCTAAGAAAGCTGGGCACAAGATAACCTCCAGACATTCTGGAGCACAACAGCAGAGATTGGAGCACCAGAAGGCTCCTCTCCTAAAGAGTGCTGGGATGAGGGAGAGATGGACAGACTCAGCCAAGAGTCCAAGAGGAAAGAGCCCCAGGGATCTGCCCTTGACTTGGGATACTCAGCAGTTCCTCCGGGCACTTAGGGAACTTTTGCTGATGACAAAAAGCTAGATGGAGAGCTAAAAAGACCACAGAGATGGTGTGCTTCAGGAAGTTGAGGATGATGGGATAATGAGCTAGCATTTAGCAGGAATAAATAGAAAGTCTTACACTTTGGTTCTACAAATTAGTTGCTCAAACAACAAGAGGAAGTCAAGTAAGTTACCGTTCTGAACCTTTGAGTAAAGACTGGAGGTTAAAAAATGATCTGGGGGGCAGCTAGGTGGTGCAGTGGATAGAGCACTGGCCCTGTAGTCAGGAGTGCCTGAGTTCAAATCTGGCCTTAGACACTTAACACTTACTAGCTGTGTGACCCTGGGCAAGTCACAACCCCAATTACCTCACTTTTTAAAAAAATGATCTGGGGATCTTAGTGGGCTACAAGCTCAGTAGTCAGCAATGAGAGCTAATATATGTATACATATACATATATATACACACACATATATGTATGTATATACACACACATATATATCTATAGATAGATAGATAGATAGATAGATAGATAGATAGATAGATAGATAGATAGATAGATAATGTTTTAAGTTTTGCAATGTGTTTTAAACATATAGTAACCAGATCTTAGCCTCATTCTCAGGAATATCTAAAGTGAACCAGAGGAGAGTCCCATGGTTTTTGGCTCTAGTCAAACTACAGGTGGTGTATTTTGTTCAGTTCTGGGTATTGCATGTTAGGAAGGACAAGAGCAACATGGGCCACACTTGGGAGGGAAATCAGGCTGGTAAAATACCTTGAGCAGAGCTGAGCTAGGTGAGCACCATGGTTAGAGTGCCAAGCTTGCAATTGGGAAAACTCATCTTCCTGAGTTCAAATCTGGCCTCAGACATTTACTAGCTGTATGACCCTGGGTAAGTCACTTAACCCTGCTTGCCTCCATTTCTTCATCTGTAAAATGAGCTGGAGAAGGAAATGGCAAACTACTCTAGTATCTTTGACAAGAAAACTTCCAGTGAGGTCACAAAGAGTTGGACATGACTGGAAAATGATTGAAATGACTGAAAAAGTACCTGAAGACCCATGCCACCAGAAGAAGTTTTGAAGGAAGAACCATCAAAGCCCAGAACAGGAGATCGTCATTATCTCACTTTGCAGTTACCTCACCGAGTCTCAGTTTCCCCATCTATAAAAAGAAGAGGCCTAGGCTAGAACAGGGAATTCCCCCCCCACCTGCATGCATCTATTTGCAACCCCACAAGTACTTATGATTGGATTGACCAATTATAGGAGTGCCCAAACAGGAGCCTAAATCCATGCAAGCAAGCCCACATCTGAAAAGGGTATGGTCAGGCTCCGGGGTTTTATGATCATGGACTTTTTTATATGGGTGAAAAATCAAAACTCACATGCATCAAATTCCTTAAATAATCAAACACCACACTACTGGTAAAAATCCATTCAGAGAAAGGCAGGATTGGGGAGAAGGGCTTAGCCAAAGGAGTCTCTGTGAAAGACAGGAGCCCAGAGATCAACTTTGTAAGATGGGCAGGATCTACTTAGACCACGGGTTCTTAACTTGAGCTCCGTGGATTTGGTTGTTATTTAAAATTTATGTTTCTATATAAGTAACTGTATTTCAGTATCATTGGTTTCCTTTACAGTCATATGGATTTGATTTTTTATATTTAAAAACTGTATTCTGGGAAGGAATCCCTAGGCTTCACCAAATGGATAAAGGAATTCATGACACAAACAAGATTAAGGATCCCTAATTTAGACAGAGAGAAGGACAAGGAAGGACACAAGGACACTGTCTTTTCCTTGGCAGCTCACATTCACAATTAGAGACAGGTGGAGACTGAAAACTAAGCTCTCAGACTCAAGAATCCAGGAGAAGTCTGGGTTCCATGTCCATCAGCACCATCTGCTTTGAATAACCCAAACTTCTGGGACCAGTTCCCCAACTTCCTCAAGTTACCCTAAGGCACCCAATCCCCCACCCCACTAGGAGACTCTGCCCTCCCAGGAACACAGATGAAGACTCATGTCCCAGCATCTGTCTCAGAAGAAAACACATGTGGGTACAACATACACAGGCAGGTTTTGGTTGGCACCTTGGGGATGGGTTCCCAAGTCAAACACAAGAACTGTTCTCTGAAATCACTGTTCTACAGCAACTCCCCAGAAAGGATGGGAAGGAGGAGGGCTTTGCAGACCACCAACACTGGAAGGAGGCTGATTTCTTTAGTTTCAGCCTTTTGTCTTCCAGTCAAGAAAGAAGCCCATCTAAAGGTATGGCCATGGGCCAAGTTTCTAGCCTATGGTCCCAGACTCTTGCACTCACCACCCACTGATTCTCAGTCACAAGGCATGGGACAAGGTATAGAGGTGAAGTCAGTTCTCTCTTAGGGAACAGGAAATTCAATCAATAAACACTTGTTAATTGTCTACTGTGTGTCAGGCATTGTGCTAAGTACTGGAAATACAAATAAGAAAAAGAAAGATGGTCCCTGCCCTCAAGGAGCTTATAATCTAATGAAAAAGTAATCAGAGGGATGGGAGAAGAGGGGACATGTTGAGAAGTCCTGAGAAATGAGACTGAAAACAAAGGATAAGAGCATTTGTTGGAAAGATCACTGGATTTGGATTCAGGGGAACTGGATTTAAATCCTGTCTCTGCTTATTTTCTGTGTGGCCTTGGGAAGGCACTGATCTCTCTGGGCCTCATTTTCCTCCTCTGGACTAGAGTTGGACTAGAAGATTCCTAAAGTCCCTTCCCACTCCAGGCTTATGAAGAGAAATAGACACTGGCACCTCCTCTACCATCAGTGCTCTGTCACTAAGGCACAAACAGGTATATGACAAATATGCTCAAAATCTAGAATATTCTGTGTAATGAAATGCAAAAATCATTTGGAAGTGGTCCCACCTTCTCTTGTGATGAATATGGGAGCTTTGCTGCTTTTCTAACACCAATCCCATAATACAATCATTTGTCAAAGAGGAACCAAGTTGACTACATACAGAAAGTGCTTAATAAATGTTCACTGAATTAGAAAAGGCCTGATTTGGAAAGCCTCAAAGGCAGTAAAGAAAAAAATTCTAGAAGTCAGATTTTTTGCAGGAGGTGATAGAATGATGATTGGATGGATGCAGGGGCAAACTGGAGCCAAGCTCTAAAGAGTTGATTGTTAAATTTTCAGTGTGAGCATTGATGCCTTAGAAATCAGCAAATACTACAAATCAGGGCTTGGTTTAGTTGTTGTCATTGTTGTTGTTGATAGTCTGAACCTAAGAAAGTAATGGAGGAAAAAGTTAATAATGCAGAATATGCTTAAAAGTGTGTCTGCCTCTTTGGAGAGCTGGTTGTTACACATTTACCAGCACACCCCGATGGAAGCTATGGCATACCAGGTTCTTGGAATTCTATTTATATCAATGCTGAGGAGAGGAGAGAAGCAGAGGGAGGAGAGGGAGAGACAAACTTTCAGAATATGGAGTGACAAGGGAGCCAGAGGGCCTAGGTTTAATCTCTGTTCTATTACTTGTGACCAGTGAGACCTTGGCCAAGCTCCTTCAATTCTTTACTCTACTGGTGAGGAATTTTTTTTCCTGACCTTGAGAATAAAGTTGCTTCTTTACAAATTAAGAAACTCCTAGTTGCACTCTTTGGAAACTAAGAAAACAAATGGCATCTTTCCTTCAAATATTGAAGGCAGCTATCATTCCCCACCAAGTCTTCCCAATTCCTTCAACCAAGGCCTCAGGGCCTTTCACCATTTAGCTTGCCCTCCTCTGAGGACACTAGAGCTTACCTACAGTTTCCTTCCAGGAAAATGTAGCATCCTTGAGGGCCAGAATGGTTTCAGTTTTGTCTTTCCATCCCTAGTTCCCATCACAGAGTAGGTGCTTAATAAATGCTGATTGATTAACTGATCAAACTTAGTGCATGTGCACATGTGAGTATACAAGGTAGAGCCTTTTGCAAGAATTGCAAAGAAAGAAAGAAAAACAATGACCTTTGAGCATATGAATTGTGCATGTGCAAGCAGTTATGTCTCAAAGCATGCTACAAAGGTTACTGCAAACCAGAAACATTTTTTTCTGTTTGGAAAGAAGTCTCCCAGAATGAGTGTTGTTGCACTTGCAGTTATAACAAGCAATAAATAAAAATAGTAATAATATTGGTTTGGTCCATTGCTGAGCTACTCTTCTTTCTACAGGTAGAAATTCATACATTGGTAGCACCTAAAATCTTGAGATGATTCCCAGCAGTGAAAATAGGTATTGCCTAATGCAATGGCCCTTCCAAATCCAAGGGTCTTTCATTTCCCACATGACTGTAGTTGAGGTGGTTCTATCCTGTGGGCGAGCATCACACAAGCCCCAACTTGAGTTGATCAGGCACAACTGCAGCAAGTTCTGGCTCAGGGCCTCTGGTTCCAGGATAATTGAGGCAGAAGAGAGCCAACAGCCATGTTAACTATTATTCCAAGAGGGTCCCATGAGTTCCCAGCAGGGTCTTCCATGGAGATGTAATCTCCTGAGCTGATAGCCCTCACCAACCTAAGTACAAGTACTGAACATCCTCTGGATGCACTGAGATACAACTAATAGTTCTAAAAGATGAGAAATTACTTACCTATCTCAGTTAATATGGAACTAGAATTCTTTTGGTTTCCACATCTTAAATACAGTTGAAATCAATTCCCATCTCCTTACTAGCACCTCCACAGCCACTGGACCCAGTAAGAAGCCCCCTTCTTGGGTCTCCCCAGGCACCATAGATCTCTTTATCTCCTGACTTTCTTGTCATCTAGGTAACTGGTGGGTTTCCAGAACTATAGAACTAGAGGGCCTGGAAAAGACCTCCAGCCAGAGGTGGCACCTAAATTGTGTTTAGAAGGAAGCCAGGAAGGTAGAGCAGATGAGGGATGACATTCCAGTTAAAGGGGAATCCTGTGTGAAGTTACCAAGGGAGGAGACAAGGTGTCCTAGGTAGGACAATAGTTGTTAGTCCAGTTTGATTGGAATGGAGATTTCATGAAGGGAACTCCTAGGAAACAAGACTGAAAAAGGCAAGTAGGAAGAATTGTGTAGAGGACTTTAAGTGCATGAGAGAGGGCTTTGGGTTGGAAATATGGAGCCATTGAAAATTTCTATATATTGCCTGGAGAAAGCATCAGTTTTTTCTTGCCTCAGTATCAAATGGTTTGACCAGATTTTTTTTTCCTTAAAAAAAAAAACATCTTATCATAAACATTAGGGAACTGGAAGTCATGGGGAAGGGGAATAGGGTAACAGAAAGAAGAGACAAAAGAGAAAGAGAAAATTAGAATAAACAAATTAAAGAAGAAAATTCAAGGAACTTGGGATATGGCAAGTAGGAATTATGCTTAGCATAGTACCTGGCCAATAGTAGATGCTTAATAAATGTTCATTTACTGAGTCAGTGACTGATTGTGGAAGGTGGAGAGCCTATGGGAAGAGATAAGCATCAAAATAGTGTAAGCAAAGCTAATCACAAGAACAAAGTATTAAAATTCATTAAAATACAAGCCTAACAAATAATTTAACAAAAGAAGAGTGACAGAAAGTATAGGTAAACAAAATACAATAATCATTTGCATATAAAATCCCATCTAAAATAAGGAAGTAAACAGAATGAAAATGAGGCTGAAAGGAAATTTATTATTCTTCGGGTAATTCCCCCACCCCACCCCCCAAAAGGAGGAGAAGCACTTATGCTATCAGAAAAAGCAAAAATAGAAATTCATAATATCAAGAAAGGCATGCAGGTGATCTACACTAAACTTACAAAAACAATTGAAAATGAAGCAATACGAATCCTGGCCATGCACCAAATGGTATAGGATCAAAATACTAATGGAAACAATAACTGAAAATGGCACAAATAGTAAAGGAGACTTCAATAGTGCTATCCATGCTTTAAAAAAATCTAACAGAGGTAACAAAACAAAAATATAAATAGAACAAACTTTTGGAAAAGCTAAATCTGAAAACCTAAGATTGTCTTCTAAATGGGAACATCAAAGAATATACATATGATTCAGCACATGGTACATTTACCAAAAAAGACCAAGTTCTAGGACACAGAGAAAATACAAATAAATTTTAAAAAGCAGACGTACAAAATATGTCCTTTACAGAGTATACTGTAATAAAAATAGTAACATACAATAATAGCAATAGCCATGTTTATTTTGTTTTGGATTGGACCTGTGATTTCATTGGCATAGGAAACTCCTAGTCACGAATCTCTTTTTAATAATATACATATCCCAGAACTGAGAGGTTAAGTGAACTGGCTAGGGTCACAGAGCAATCAGTGACAAGGGAAGGACTTAAACCTAGGTCTTCCTCACTCCAAGTTCAACCCTCAAATCCTGTGAATCCTGCCTCTAGTAATAGTAATAGTAGTAACCAATACACAAGCAAAAGATACAGACCTAAAGGAATACTTCACAATAGCATCTTGAACAATGAAGGAGTCAAAGAACAAGCTATGGAAATGATTGAGTAATTGTTTGAAACAGAATGATTATGAGATAACACACTAGAATTTCTGAGAGAGGGCTTCAGAAATCCTCAAAACAGGAGAAATGTCTGAAATAACAGCTTAGTAAAATAGAAGAGAGGATTCATTGAACATGTAATTAAAAAAAATAGAAATCAACAAATAAGCAAAAAGGAGGAGAGGATGAAAATCAAAAGGAAAAAGGCAAAATAAAATCTCTATGGGGGGGCAGCTAGGTGGTACAGTGGATAAAGCACTGCCCCTGGATTCAGAAGGACCTGAGTTCAAGCCTCAGACATTTGATACTTACTAGCTGTGTGACCCTGGGCAAGTCACTTAACCCTCATTGCCCCGCAAAAAAAAAAAAAAATCTGTATGGGATCAGTGGATAGATGGGTGGGTGGATGGATGAATTAATTAATTTCTAAAAGCATTTATTTAAGACTTCTTATGTGATCAGTACTGTGCTAAGAGCCAGGGATACAAATACAAGAAAGTAATACTGTCCCTTCTCTCTAGAACTAACATTCTAATTAGAGGAAGCCAACACATAAAGGGAAATTAGAGTTGGAAAAGGGAGAGGCAAGAGCACATATACAGCAGCATATTGGAAATGGCCAGGAAGTGATGTGATGGCCTCTAACTAGGTGAGATGAAGTATCAATTTATGAGAAACCAGGATCCCAGGGATATAGTGGGAGTTGCAGTGGGAAGGAAAGAAGAGCCAGCATGAGGTGAAATGGTGATGGCCTGTTTTGGGGCAGGTAAAGAAGTGATCGAAGGCCATTTCTTTGAAAAGACTAACAAAGTGGATAACCCTATCTATAATGGAAAAAAAGAAAAGAAAAGAATCAAATTACCAAAAAGTTAACAGGGGAAAATCACAGTGGAGAAGATGCCAGCCAAATATTTTTTTAAATTCTAGTTTACTTATAAAAATATAGAATACTGAAATTAATAAAATAGCAAATATTAAAAACCCTCATCTCAGAAAATAAAATTCCATAAGCTGAAAAGAAATGATCAAAGGAAAAAACCCTAGATCACATGCATTTGTTGTTCAACAAGCATTTAAAAAACAATTGATTATTATGCTATGGAAATTGTTGTCAAAAACTGAGAAAGTATTATGTCCAGCTCTTTTTATATGAAAAAAAAAAGACTTGGAAAGATAAAAAGAACTGTGGATCAAAATCACAATGAATATTGATGCACAAACATTTAAATAAAATACTAGCAGAAAGACATAGCAATATATTTCAAAATAATTCACTATGGCTAAGTTAGATTTATATCACAGATGGAAAGATGATACAATATTAGGGAAATAATTAACATAATTAATTATATTAAAGAGAGGCAGTACAGCATAGGAGATAGAGACCCAGCCTTAAAAACCAGGAAGACCTGGGTTTACATCCTGCCTCTGACAAATTCTGGCTGGGTGACCCCAGGCAAGTCATTTAACCACTCAGTGCTCCTAGACAACTCTACAAGACTATCAATTGCAGAGAAAGCATCAACTTATGTTGTAAGAGGGAGTTCTCATACCTAGTAGTTCCTTATGTCAATGAAATTACAGGTCCAGTCTCTATCCTTAATCATATTAAAGATAAAATACCCCAAATCACATTATTATATCAATAAATGAAGACTAACATTAACAAATAGCAATATGCAACAAAGCATAGGTATAGAGAGACCTTTTAATATGATAATACATATAAATATTTAAAACAAAAAGCTAGTATTATTTGTAACACCAGAAGATTTACCAATAAAGACAGGGATAAAACAAGGATGCTTTCTCTCCCTGCTATTATTTTACATAGTTCTAAAACTATTAGAGAGAATAATAAGAGAAAGAAATTCAAAGGATAGAGATGGGCAAAGTGGACAAAATTGTTCTTATGCACTGCTTTCATGAATCTTTACTTAGAAAATTCCAAAGGCACAATAAAGACGGTGAGATAATAATGTCAGTAAAAGATACAAAATAAAATCTATAAAATCCACAATCATTTCTATATAGCAGTAACATAACCTAGGATTGGGAAATCTCATTCAAAATAAACAAAATATCTGGGAATTGGTCTACTAAGACATATTCAAGACAAATAAATATGAAATACTCTTTAAAGAAACCAAAAAGATTTAAATAGTTGGAAGGGCCATTCCTTCTTCATTGCCAGGCTGCAGCCATATAATACAAATTATGACATTACCTAAATTAATTTACATATTTGAGGGTGTACCAATAAAACTATGACTTTACACAGATACTCAAAGTAATAACAAAATTCATTGGGACATCACAAAAAGGCCTACTATCTCAAAGGAAATAATGGGGGGGGGGAGGTACAATTCAATTGCTATAAGGAAAATAAGGAAGGAAGGAAGCATTTATTCAGCATCTACTATGTGCCAAACACAGTGCTAAGCAGTTTGCCAATATCTCACTTGGTCTTCATAACCACCCAGTGTTTATTAGTGTTATTATTATCCCCATCTTAGAAATGAGGAAATTGAGGTTCTCAGAGGCTAAGTGATTTGTCCAGGGTCACACAGTCATTACACATCTTCAAGTAAGGTTAAGTCTTCCTGACTCCAAGCCCAATGTTCTATCCACCGTGCCACCTAGCACCTCTTGGCAGCATAGTACCTTGTTATTGTTCAGTCATTTCAGTGGTATCCAACTCTTTGTGATCCCTTTTGGGTTTTTTGTGGCAAAGAAACTAAAATGGTTTTCCATTTACTTCTCTAGCTTATTTGAGAGATGAGGAAACTGAGGCAAACAGGGTTAAGCCACTTGCCTAAGGTGACATAGCTAGCAAGTGTCTGAGACCAGATTTGAATTTAGGAAAATGAGTCTTCCTGATTCCAGGCCTGGTGCCCTATCCACTGCAGTGCCACGTACTGTCCAAAAGTGAATCAGTGAAAGAGACTGGAGGAAGAATGATAAGTAACTGAGCTCAATAGCCCAGTTTCCAATAAACATGAAAATACAAATTACTTGAGCAAAACCTTTCTATTTGATAAGAACCTGTAGAATAGGGAAGCAGTTCAGCAGAAATGAGCTTTAGATCAACATTTTATACTACATACAAAATAAGTTAATGTTCAAGCCATAAAAATGGGAGAAGATATTAGGTTAGTAACCTTTCACAGATATGGCATGGGAGAAGACTGATCATGAAAGAGAAAGAAGATCATTTTGATGGCATGAAATTTAAAAGCTTCCGCAAACAAAATCAATTCAACAAGAATTGAAAAGAAACTGTCGAATAAGAGCAAAGGATTTGTGCATCAAATATTTCTGGTGATGTGGTAGATAGAAAGCTGAGCCCAAAGTCCCTGTGGCGTGTCCTAGCCATGTAAGCTGAGGCAGGTTACTTAAGCTCTAGGCAATTCTCTAAGATTGTAAGTTGCATTGGTTGCCTTTTAGCAATGAAATTACAAGTACAGTCTTATTCCTATAATATTCCAGATAACAGTCTGATATCTAAAATATTTAGGCAACTAAAACAAATATATGACTAAGAATCATTTGACAGGTGATCAAAGAATATAAACAAATAGTTCTCAAAACAAAAATTGCATTCCCAGTAGATCAATGGAAGGTAGGTGGCACAGTAGGTAGAATACCACTCCAGTACTTTGTCAAGAAAGCTCCAAAGAGGTTCACGAAGAGTCATCCATGACTGAAAAATGACTGAATAACAATAGATTAATGGTTACCCATTTATATATGTGTGTATATACATATGTGTCTATATATGTGTGTGTACATATATATATATATATATATACACACACACACACACACACACAGGTGTGTATATATGTACATGTCAGTTCTCCAAAAAGAATGCATACAGAACACTAGACTGTGGTTAGGAAGACCTGGATTCAAATTCCATTATAGACACCTGGAGAAGTCACTTAACCACATTGTGTTTCAGTTTCTTTATCTATTGAAATGGAAGAATTGGATTCAATGACCTTTAAAGATGGCTTCAGTGATCATGTGAAATGTAAACAAATCCCTGGAATGAAAGCACTGAGAAAACCTAAAATGTATACCCTCTCCAGCTACATGACAGATGAAAACTTGGGGGGAAGAAGGGTTAAAAATCAATGACAATTGGGGGCAGCTAGATGACACAGTGGATGGAGCACTGGCCCTGGAGTCAGGAGTACCTGAGTTCAAATCCAGCCCCAGACCCTTAACATTTACTAGCTCTGTGACCCTGGGCAAATCACTTAACCCCAATTGCCTCACTAAAAAAAAAAAAAAATCAATGACAATTAACTGTAGCCATTATTCAATCTTTTCAAGTGAACAGATTCAAGGTGCTATGGGCAACAGGCGCCCCCTCCCAAGTGCTCCATGTCTTGTGAATGAGTTCCTGTTTTAGGGAAGTTCAAAACTGACCAGAAACAATGAATTTCCATGGACACCATACTCCTTTATATTTATATATATTTATGTATGTGTATGTATGTGTGTGTGTATGTATGTGTATGCATGTGTGTATGTGTATGCATGTGTGTACGTGTATATGTAAATGTATATACACACATATACACATATACATGTAGGAGAAATCATTAAGGGCTTCCTATGCAAACACCAACATGATCCAATGACATCCAAAATAAACAATAAGACAAAGAAACATAGGAAATATAAAATGATCTCAGATGATATTAATATGTAGTTCTAAAGTTTGTGAAAGACTTTACATTCATTACCTTATTTGAGCCCCACAGAACCTTACAAATGAAAAATTATAGGTACTTCACAGAAGAACAAATAGGCCCAGACTGGTTTAGAGGTGTACAAAGTTAGTAAGTCTGAGAGGTAGAACTGAATCATAGGTTTGGGGATTATGGGATTCTTCTGTGGGTGCTAGAAGGGCCACAGAAGACATCTAATCTACCACCCTCATTTTATAGGTGAGGTGAAGAAGCAATTTGCCAAAAGTCACACATGTAGAAAGTACCAAAGCCAGGATTTGCATCTGGCTCATCTGAGCTCAAAAAGTGCTGTCACCTTCCTCCATCTACTACAACCAAATCCTGACATAGTCATCTGGAATATTGGAATTAAATCGATCTTCAAAAATAACTCAATGATCTTTTTCTAGTGATTTTAGCAATCTTGAACATGGCATATATTGGAATGAAGAGCCTTAAACATCCCCTATTTATTTCAAAATGCTCCAAATAAAGGATTTGGACACAATCAAACATAGAAGGAGCTGCAACCTCAACTAACTTTTGGGTCCAGGTCTCAGCAAAGTGTACAGGGGACCATGGTTTCTCAATGGAAAGACCAGTGAAGGTCAGAATCTAGCAGGTCCTTCCAAGTAGGGAAGACTTAAGTCCAGGCCAAATGAGGTATAGCTGAACACCAGTCAAGATAAATTAAATTCCAGACAGTTTGTCACCAGGTAGATGCTCTTGGCCACAGTAATTCCCAAAGTCCTTCCTCTAAAGCATACATGGAGTCCCACCCTATGTGGATGGTGGGAGATGCATGATGAAATCACAGATCCTTGGAATAAGAAATAAAGTACCTCTCTGGAAAGTGGGGGGCCCATCAATCACTTTATTATAATAACTGTAAAAGTAGGAAATAACAAATGAAAGAAAAAACTTTGGCAGCCAAGGAGTTCAGTAAATTATTTTAAAAGTCCAGCCCAATCATTCCTTCCATCTTTAGTCACCCTGACATCCTGTGATGGACAATAAACACCAAGCCATGGGAACTTCTCTACCAGGAGACTTGGCATTTCAAAGAACTACCCAGAGAAAGGAAGGTCCTTTCAGCTTTGGGGGAATTAAGGAAGTATGCAAGCCTGGATCAGTTTCTTCTATTTTCAACAAGGTAAACCTACTCAATTAGCCTGATCTTCTATGAAAATAAATCAACGTAATGCTGATGGAGACCATGTTTGTACTGGCTCCATAAAGAACTTTTCAAATGTCCTGGAAAACCACAAGAGTTTGCCAAAGGCCTGTGTACACAGTGCTATCATCTGCTCTACAGCAAATGGGCCATGAACTAGGCTCCAAATCCAATGGGTGAAGGACACACTGGAAAATTTATTGGAAACTTGAGGAAGCTTTTCCATAATCCCCAGGGGCTTGTTGCCTTAAAAGTCCATCTTTCTAACCCTCCTCCTTTCCCAGTACTGCTTTATGGCTGTGGATCTGAAACACTATCAGATTCAAAGAACTCCATTTCGAGATACACAGAAGACAATGGGAAATGGCATGAGGGTTGTAAGCAGGCAATAGCATCATATCAACAATGACTTGCTGAGAAGAATTTTCATGAAAGACATTATCAGGGCTATGGATAACTTGGAGAGGAAATGGGTTGGTCATGTAGGAAAAAGAAGGCAAGCAATTAGCCAGCTTGAGGGACACACTAGGATTCACAAGTCATCAGAAGAACAGAGGGCAGCCTCCAACCTTGTGGGTGGACATTTTGTGAAGGGTTTATGGGTTACTGTGGGAAAGTATCACATGGGGTGAGATGGTATGGATGGGTTGTTATGTACCTTAGGGGAGAGAGCATCAATCACTCAATCTGCAAGTATGGATTAAATGCTTTCTTTGAGCCAGCCTTTGGGTTTGTGTATTTGTTCCTAAATATAACAATTTAAAGAAGTCTCTGTGGGTAAATGGTCAAATTTTGATGAATAGGGACACACAATTTCCCCTATCCTAAGAATCCAAAATAGCTCATGTGCATCCAAATACAGTGGCCCCCTTCCTCAGTTCTCATTATCTTTTAGTGTGAATCACATCTGTGCCAAGCTGGCATTTGGGAAGTACCATTGGGAAAGCAGTGAATGCAGAGGATGTAGGCTGCTATAAGGTAGTGAGTGGCCCTTTGCTGGAGGTGAATGTCAGTCATCCAACCAGTCAAAAAGCATTTATTAAGCCCTTACTATGGGCCAAGCACTGAGGTAAGGACTGGAGGCAAAAACCCACCTTCAAATGGGGGAGACATGCAAATAACTAAATGTACAATATAAATACAGAGTAGATGGAAAGCTATCTCATGGTGAAAAAAACTAGCCACTCCAAGAACTCAGAAAGGCCTTCAGCAAAATCATTAAGTGCTTACCGTGCTCAGCAGAAGGGTTACAAAGAAAAAGGGAAAACAAACTTTGACCTCAAAAAGCATACATTCCATTAGGGGAACCAACACACAAATAACTAGGTACACAAGCATACTTACACACTCACCTTTGTAAGCTAAACATATCTGTGTGCATGGATGCACATGCACAGGATGCCTTCAAAGTCTTGGTGCAGTTTTAATGGTTTAAAACTGTATGAAGACTTGGGGCACACCATAGATAGATGGATAAATGGTGATGGGCAGATGGATAGATGGATAGACAGACAGACAGAGTAGATGGAATATAAAGAAGGAAAGGCACTAGCAGGAAGGGGGAAGAGAATAGGAAAGGCCTTCTGTGGAAGGTGGGATTTTTGCTGAATATTGAAGGAAACCATGGAAACTGAGAGATGCAGGATAGAGAGTATTGCAGATGCAGGGGGAGTCAGTGCAAGAGCATGGAGATGAGAGATGGAGGGTTATGTGTGAGGGTAGTAAAATCAAGGAAGACTGGAAAGGCATCAAATAGAGGCTGGAAGTTGACTTACTGAAGATGTTGTAAAGGAATCCTTGGCATGAGGTAGACTAGCTGGCCACTGAGCTCTCTTCCCACTCTGAGATGTGGGCTGTGATTCTGTGATCAGCACCTTAGAACTAGAAAAGAACCTCAGAGACCATAAAGTCATGTGAGCCCACTATCCAAATGTAGGTCACAAAGAAGTACTCTGCAAACATAGGGTGATTCCCTAGAGCTCATTCCTGTCATTCTCTTTTTCACTGATCCATAGTAGCTGAAGTCATTCCTCAGCCTTGCCTTCCTGCTACTCAAGATCAAAAGAAAAGAGGGAGACATATCACAAAGATGACTATTTGTATGGTGCTAGCCAAACCCAGATACCCTAAGAAACACTCCCAGATAAGATGAAGAATACCACCAAATAAAGCAAGGACACATACACACAAATGAAGGGCAGGTTTTTGAGACTTTAATTGAAGATAAGATACCAATCTGCACTGGTAGAGAAAATTCTTCACCAGAAGCTCCTCATGGGTCCTATCCATATTTTACCATAAAGAAGCAATCATGAAAATTATTTAGCACTAATTCTAAAATGGAAAAATTGGTACTTTCTTCCTCATGCTCCAGGTCTTCCAGATTTTATCTACCAGGCTCCCATGCCAGGTACCTTTGTCTCCCTGACCTACCCCACCCCCATATCTTCCTCCATTAGAATATAATCTCCTTGAGGGCAGTGTTAGTCTTTCTTTCTACTTGTATTTGTAATTTCAATGTTTAGTACAGTACTTGGCACATGGTAAGTGCTTAATAAATGCTAGTTGACTACATTAGGTAAAAACAAAATGCAGAAGCCTTGTAACAAAACTACATAGAATACATTAAACCCAAGGATACCAAGTACTTGAATAAAAACTTTATATCTGAGGAGAAATAGCTAGGAAAGCAAAAAAGCAGTCTAGCAGAACTTATTGAGACCAGCACCCTATGCCACATATCATAATAAGCTCTAAATAGATACACAACCTCAATATAAAAGGATTCAGTGTGTGTGTGTGTGTGTGTTTAAACAGAAGAGAATAGAATGAGGCCACTTTCACAACCTTCCCCAGGAGTAATTCTTTTTTTGGGGGAGAGGGCAATGAGGGTTATATGACTTGCCCAGGGTCACACAGCTAGTAAGTATCAAGTGTCTAAGCCCAGATTTGAACTCAGGTCCTCCTGAATCCAAGGCCAGTGCTCTATCCACTGTACCATCTAGCTGCTCTCTGGGAGAATTCTTAATTAAGCAAATGATAAAAGTGAGCAAAGAAGGTAAAAATGGGCAATTTTTATTGCTTAAAGTAAAAAAAAAAAGTTTTGCATGAACAAAATCAATGCAACTAGAATTCAATCAGAAGCAGTTAATTGGGAACAAATATTTGTAGGAAAATCTCAGAAAAAGGTCTTATATCCAAGTTATATAGGAATTAATACAAATAAATTAGAATAAAAGCCATTCCTAAATAAATAAGTAAGTGGTCAAAGGATATGAATGGGCTTAGAATCCCCTGTGCTTTTATACTGAAAAAGTAAGCTATCATTCATAGAAAAGGATGCTTCAAATAACTAACAAAAATGAAGTAAAAATTAAAAGAATTCAGAAGTTTTATCTTATATCCAACAGATTGGCAAAGATGAAAAAGGCAATTGATGGAGAGGCTTTAGGAAGTACACTAATGCTCTGTAAGAAATGTGAATGAATTCATACATTCCGGAAAATATTTTGCAACTGTGTCCAAAACATCACTTAGCTGTAAATACCCTTTGACCAAGAAATGTCTCTATTAACCCAAAAGATCCAAAGATAAGAAGACCTTAGGACTCATTCTTATTCACATATTTATATTAGCACTTCTTGTTGTATCAAAGAATTGTAAACAAAGTGGAAACCTACAAATTGGGGGTGAGTGAGCAAATTGTGGTAGATAACTATAATGGAATATTATTGTACCACAAGAAATGATCAATAAGAAAAATTCAGAGAAACTTTTAAAGACCTTTATGAACTGATAAAGAATGGACAAAGCAGATCCAGGAGAACAATTTATAATGACGATAATAATGTCAGGCTAACAACTCAGAAAGTCTTCAGAACTATAATCAATGTAATGACAGACCAGTCATGACTTCAGTAAACTGATGATGAAACAGATCTCCTGTCCCATGGTGGAAAGTTAATGGGCTAGAGGTATTGAATGAGAGATATGTTTTCTGACTTAGCCAATGTGTTAACTTATTTTGCATGATCATAGGGAATAGTTACAAAGTTAGACTTTTGATGGGGTAGGGGGATGAGTTACTTGGAAGTGACATTACAAAGTAAAAGACCATTAATAAAGCAAAATGTTATGGTGGGAAAATCTTTAGAAGCAGATACAAACAGGACAATTTTGCTACTACCTTCTAAATTTAATAAATATTAAGAAAAAAATATTAATGGAACATGTTTCTCATGAAGCCCTTCTTTTTGTTTTGTATATAAAAATGTGTGTTTGTTGATGTAATAATAAAATGTTTTTTCAAGTAGAGGAAACCGAGTGAATGATGCCATTTTTGGAGGCACCATATGGTCAATACTATCTCCTAGAAAGAGTACTGGCTTTGAAACCAAGGGTCTTGTTTTACTGTTTCTGCTGCTAGTGTGACTTCAGCTAAGCTGCTTTCCCCTGTCTGGGCCTAAATTTCTTCATCTATAAAATTAGGGGACTGCTGAGACGGTTCCCTGCAGCTCTAAATCCTGAAGTCTCCATTTGAAAGAATAACCAGTTAGACTTGTTTGTACTCCACAGTCCTTTCTGTGGGATTCCTAGCTACTCTCTGTCCAAAGGAAAGTTGTAGTAAATCATGTCAGCTGTCTCATTGAGGGACATCTCACTGGAGAGCAACAGTCCGGAGGAGCAAGGTTGCTATGACCTCATCATTTTCCAAGGGAGGGGGAATATTTTCTTTGGAAAAGCTCCAGTTGTGACAGATAGTACAGGAAGCTAAAAACTAAAAAAAGAAAGAAAGAAAGAAACAGAACCAGCATGGCCTGGTGGGGATTAAAAACCTGGCCAGTTATGCAGAACAGGAACATTAGAAGCCATATCAGTCTTCTAAGGGAGGCCAGTTTTCATTCAGATATATTTGGAGGCATTTCTGCTTGCTGGATGGCTGGAGAAATAGTGGAAGGCTGGAGCCCCACCAACTCCCACTGTAGCTCATTTTTGGATCCCTTCCTTTTCCCAGCCTCCTACTGCCAGGTCTACTAGCTCTTCCCACTCCCTGGCCACCACTCACTTCTGTGTGCTTCCTTCCTATCAGAAGAATAAGCTCCTTGAGGGCAGGGCTCTTTGAATCAATCAATCAACTGGGATTTGGATGTCCTGGTAGGAACAAGTCAGTCAAAGAGTGTTAGTGCATGCATAGTAAGAATGGACACCAGTTTGGAGGAAGATTTGACCTATTCATCTAAAGTCTTATAACAACAACATTTATATAGCATTTTTTTTCTTTTTGCAGGGCAATGAGGGTTAAGTGACTTGCCCAAGGTCACAGAGCTAGTAAGTGTCAAGTGTGTGAGGCTGGATTTGAACTCAGGACCTCCTGAATCCAGGGCCGGTGCTTTATCCACTGCGCCACCTAGCTGCCCCCTATATAGTATTTTTTAGGTCTGCAAAGTACCTTCCAAATGTGATCTCATTTGAACCTCATGACAACCTTGGGAGGGAGGTGTTATTGCTGTTCTAATTTTACAGATGAAGAAAATGAGGCTGGGAGACGTTAAGTGACTTGCCCAGGATTGCAGAGCTAGTAAGTGTCTAAGGCAGGATTTGAACTCAGGGTTCCTTGACACCAACTCCAATGTTATCCATTGTGCCCTCTAACAGCCAAGGTTGAATCCAGTCCAGGTTCAATAGGCAGCCTTTCAATTCCATTAAGGTCAATGGCTAACAAAGTTTCATTCCCTCCTCTCCCTACTCAAGGGATTACATTTGGGCTTGGTGTCTAATTTGAGTTCATTGGTCTAATAATTGTGCCTCACTCCCTCCTTTTAGTTGGGGTGTTAGGCAAAAGGGTTGAGAACTTTGGAAGGGTCTGATCATCTGCCTGGACCCCAGAATCTCACCCAAGTTCAACCTCATCCTAAGCTGGGATGTGTGGCTGCCCCCAAGTTTCCTGAGAGAATTTTCTGAAGGGTTTCTCTCCCTCTAGCCCATTCTTTCTTTGGGGCTCCTTAACAGTCAGCCCCCTATAGCACTGGGATACATGCACAGACATTGTACGGATCAATGTTATATAAAACAGAATCCAAAAAGATCTGGACCACTAATGGACTGAACCTAATATGATGAAAATTACTAGGGAAAATAGAAAGAACACCGTTCCTGGTTCCTAGCTTTCCTATACATGGACTCAAAAGAAAATCAGCTGCATAAGTATTGTTGGCTAAACAGCAGGTCCCAGGCAAAGGGTCTGGGGGATGTGGTGGACTAAAAACTCAATGAGTCAACCGTGTGTCATGATGGCCAGATGAGCCAGTGAAACCTTAATCCACACGAGGAGAGGCCTCCTGTACTGCTGCTAGTGTGATGGAAGTGAGAGTTCTGCTCTCCTCTGCTTTTGTCTGATCACATCTGGAGCATTGTGTATGGTTCTGGTCATCATATTTCAGGAATGACAAGAGAATCTGGAGAGCGTCCAGAGGAGGAAAAACATGATAACGTGACTCAAAACCATGTTATATGAAGAGCTTTCGAAGGAACTGGAAGCATTCAGTCTGATGGAAAGAAGGCTTAACAAGAGACCACAGGATCACAGGTATTAGAGGAGAACTAGTCCAGTCCTGTATTTTTTTTTTAAATGAGGAAACTGAGGGCGAGAGAGGTGACTTGTCCAAAATCACACAGGTAGTGATTCAAAGAATCAGGATTTTAACTCCAGTTCCCCGGACCCAAATCTATTGTCTTCATGCATCTGAAGGGCTTGCATGTAGACAGAGGATTTGCTCTGCTTGGCTTTATGTTGAATAAATAAAAGCAATATGTAGATGTTTCAGGAAGCTAATTATATCCGAATATAGGGAAAAACTTACAAGTAATAAGAGCAGGCCCCCAAGAGGAAAGGAAATAAGTCTTCAAGTAAAAGGGAGGTTGACTACTGGCCAGGGAGGCTGTTGAGGGGATTCTCTTGGACAGTTAAACATTATACTGCATACTCTCTGGGGTCCCCTCCAACATCAAGATTCTGTAATTCTCTAAAAATGCAGTGAGATTGGTATGTCTTACTTCCCCATTGGTATCACTTAAAATTCTGTCATGCATTTTATTCTCCTCTGATTCTTATTACTGACTAAAAGACCACATTTTTTAAAAATAATCCATCATTCCAATTATCACGCTGTTTTGACATCTCTCTCGATTATGGAGTCGGGTTTTGCCTGTGCCTTTTTTCCTACCTTTTGCATCTGGTTCTGTGTCTAATTCAGTGGACAGACTAGTTAGAAACAGTATTTGTGCCTTAAGGAAGCCATAGTGGTGAGTTTGGGGCCTGTGTTCCCCCAAGAAAAGATCATTCTAAGCAAGTAAACCATTGAAATTGCATTGCATGGCACAAGACAGTGGGAGATGGGCTTCTTTCACATTAAGTTCTCAATTTGAAAAGATTTGCTTCTCAAGAAAGTTGAGGCACAGAGATTTTTGTCCCAGTCTGAAAAACTGATGGAAATTCAAGGAATGACTTTCCACAAAGGCCCCTTGCTGATCACTGCTGCAAGGCACACAGATTGATTGAATAGGAAGCCTAGAACCTGTCATAGGGTTTTTGCAGGGAGAGAATTGGATGGAATATTAGACATAATTTCTCATCCAAGCCCTTCCCACTATAGATATAAAAACTAAAGTCCAGGGAAGGCAAGGGACTTGCCCATGGCCATAAAGCAATTCAGTGGCTGAGTCTAGACACAGATTCTAGTGTTGTGAGTACTCATCTACTTTTCTTTCCAAAGGATTGGATAGGATCTCAGAGGCTAGCTAGTACAACTCCCTCATTTAACAGTGGACCTAGAGCAGGGAAGACAGTTCCCCCGAGGACACATAATGGGAGAGTTAGGAATCAAACTCAGTTCTTTTGATTCCAAGTCCATTAATCAGTCCACCAAAGTACCTTTGTCTTTTGAGAAGGGTGCCCCCACATGTAGTCCCCTGATGGAACACATGATGCTGACTGCTTCCCAGTTTTTCATTGACTCTCCTTTGCCCTTGAGCTCAGCTCTCCTCTTGCTACAGCTGTTGTATCAATTTGCTTCCTGGGGATACTTCATCCCTATTCCACAACCCATGACCTGGGTGCCGTGCCACTCACTCTTCATGGGTGGGGGCAGCTAGAGAGAAGGGCATTTCATCAGGTAACTGTGGAGAGTTAATCATCCACTTTTATGGCCTGCCCAGTAGCAACTTTGTACCAGTGTTGCAGGTGTCTGCCACCCTCCCTCAACTCAAATGAGGAACTTCTCTAGGTACTAGGGTGGAGATGGATAATTTTAAGATAGATGAGGGAGGTGAGCTCAAGATCATTGCCACAGTCAACAAGATTCCTCCAAACTACTCTGATTCCTCATCCCAGCTCTAGCAAATTAAGCTCTGAAATTAAGACATTCTAATTATTAGTCATTCTTTTTCTTTCTCCTTTTGTTTCAAATAAATTTTAATTTTTTTCATTTTTTGTTTCAAATTATTTTTTTTTACAATTTTTTCTTAACAACTTGAAATAATCCACTCCTTATCACCAGCCTTGTGCTTTCACTAATCCAAGTATGGGTGCCTTGCACACATTGACCTTATTGAGGATATGCCAAGAAAATACAGCATCTAAAACTGAAACAATAAAAATGTTCTTTAAAAAAAAGTCAAATGCTTTCCATTGAAGCATAATAGGTATTGTATCAAGGCAAAGTAGACTGGTGGATAGCACACTGAATTGGGAGTCAGGAAGAGCTGGGGTCCTACCCTACAGAATTACTAGCTATGTGATCCTAGGCAAGGCATTTAACCTTTCTGTGTCTCAGTTTATCTATAAAATTAAGGGAGAGAATTTGATGGCCTCTAAAATCCCTTCCAGCTCATATCTATGATCTTCTAAACCTACATTTTTATCAAGAAATAAGCAGGTTTCAGCAAAGAATATTCTACAACAGACCATGTCTTCACAATCACATACTTGTTGGAAATGTGCTAAGACCACAAGCTCCCACTGAGTTTCTTGCTTGTTGAGTATGCAAAAGTATTTGGTTCTGTTGAGCAAAGTGCAGCCTCTCTAATAAGCCACCTCCCAGGCATATGCTGAGATGTTAAGATCACTCAAGATTATTCAACAGATATAGTCATGAAGATAACTGTTTTAATGCCACCCTGATAATTAACATCAAGCAGGTCATAAAGCAAGGAAACATTCCTAAGATATCTGCCACCATTAGGAGGTTCTTTTTTTGTTTGTTTGTTTGTTTGTTTTTGTTTTTAGTGAGGCAATTGGGGTTAAGTGACTTGCCCAGGGTCACACAGCTAGTAAGTGTTAAGTGTCTGAGGCCAGATTTGAACTCAGGTATTCCTGACTCCAAGGCTGGTGCTCTATCCACTGCGCCATCTAGCTGCCCCATTAGGAGGTTCTTAAAGAAGATACAAATAGAAGAGGAATTCCCTGTAAAATGTGTGTTTCTTCCAATATTCCTCTTTGCAGACAACATTATGTTGTTGGAATGAGACTTCTGGATGCCACAAGGATTCCTTGATGAGATTTACAGTTACTAAATAATAGATTAGCCTAAGAAACCACACAGGAACAAATGGGCAAAAATGCCTGTGACATGCATTTGGATGGCTAATTCATTGAGTCAGACCATCAGTATAAATATCTACTATAGGAAAGGCAATGGTGATGTGCAATGAGCTAGGCCCAGAACTGAATAGAAGGAAGTCAGCATGGCTAGATTATATTTGGGAATTGGGACTGTGCATTTAATGCTTCCAAGCTGCTTTTGGATGCAAACACCCCTAATTGTTTCACATGAATGTTTCCCTGGTGGTGCTTTATAATGGCAAACTTTGAATCACTATGTGGAAGCAAAGAGGGCATCTTCTCCCCGTCTGCTCTCTAGTGCCATGAGTGATTCCATCTTTAAATTAGCCCTCATGTCACTGTACAGTGAACATTGTCTTGCACCATCATCTAGCCTCTTGCCAAGACTTTCTTAATGTGCTCTTACCATCACCAGCAATTCCCTTGTCATAGTGATGAACAAGGTTGTGAGATATTACCCAGCCATATCTGAGAATCATATATTCAAACTTTGGGTCTCTGTGAAATTCGCCTGCTTCATTCTTAATAACAGCCTGTGATCCCACATGCCTGCCCCTGTTTTGTTTGTTTTACTTCTTGCTATTTTATAGTACGTAGTGACTGAAAATCCTAAAGAGAGTCTATAATTCAATTGGTACCTCTCCACAGCACAACTTGTAGTAACCACTGATTAAAGTGTCCACCCTACATGCCTTAGAATTGTTAACTACGGCATCTTCTATGACAAACTATCAGAGTTGTGATTTAACTTTTTTGTTCACATCCTAGATCTCTTCTGGTGAAGCCTAGGGACCCCCCTCATAATAACAATTCCAAATGTATAAAATAAGTACAACTGTATAGGAAATCAAATATATTGAAATCTAGTTAGACAAATATTAAAATAAAAACAAGTTCACAGACCCAGGTTAATGACCTCAGCCCTAGAGGAAAGACACCATACACATCAGGTGGATATTGGATTCCATGGGAAAACTAGAGGAAAATAAAGAAAGACTGGAGAGCCACAGAGGGGGTGTAATCTGAACAATTGGAGAAAACAAGTGCTTAGGTAAAGTCACAAATCCATTGATGGCAGTGAAACATTATTACAAATTGCATTTGAAATCTGATAAAAACAAAAAGCAACTGGATTATTTAAAATCTATAGGAGTTAAAAGGCACGTCAAGGGGTCACCTTACCCCTGTGAGAGTTTCTCTTCATCTCAGACAGGGTACTCTAAAGATGAGGCCCATGGTATACTCCAGTAGTCTTCTCATCATAGAACCATTCTGGGACATGGTGATTCAATTTGCTTAGCCAAGATCATTTCACCTTATTTCTTCTTTGAATGAAGGCAGACAGGATGGAAAATTCCAGGCAATCATCTTCTCAAGTGCCTTACCAAAATCAGCTTTTCTTCATTTTTGCTACTGTCAGCCCAGAGTCCTAAATCCTTACCGCAAAAGGCTTTTTCCCTTTCCTAGCCCATTTCCCCTCTCTCATCCAGTTTTAGAAAATAACTTGCCAGGGGCAGGGGACAGGGGTGATTCTGCACATAAAGAATCCCTGAGTCTCATTAACACCAAATAGCACCAAGCCAAATTCAATTTTGCTATTTCAAGTGACACCGTTCAAGCCTGACCACAGGGAGAACTGAACCCATCCAGGTGTGGCCTTTGGTTTACTTCACACCCAGAAGTCTTGGCTGAAAACTGGGACCAGCTCATCTTTGAGTCTACATTCAACCTTTCTCTGTGCCCTTGGAAATGTGTCCTAGGGCCTCCATTTTATAGACCACTTAAGTTTAGGAAAGAGCTGTCATTCCTACTGGGGTCATTGAACACAATTCTCAAACTGTGTTTTCCTTTATTCAGTATATGTGTTCCCTAAGGCAAGGTTGACCCTGTATAGCCACCTATAGCTCCCCAGGAGTGGCCTTGTTGGTACATCTCCCTGAACATCCTTTCAGTCATGATCCAGGCATCCTCTCTGACCATTTTCAAGCAGCCTCTGCCACCACCATCCCCTCCCAACTTTATAACCACATTTGGCTGCCTGACACCTTGGGACAAATCCACCTGAGGCATCAAGGAAAAGGTTCATTTTTCAAATTGTTCATTTTCATGATGGTTACTGAATTTCTAGAAAAATGGTTCTCCCCACCCTTGCAAAGATGTGGAGAAGTCCTTTTATTCTCCAGGTGGAGAAACATTGATATAATCAAATAAAATAATTTTATGGAGACAGAACCAGAAGAACAAGGGTGGGGCTATCAGGGCTACATCCCAGGACACTAAACTCTAAAGGAGAATAGTAGTGAATGTACTCCTTCAGCTGCTCAGAAACAGCTAAAATAATTATCTTGTTTGCAAGAATTAGTGATTGAAAGAGGCTAGAACTTCCTTCCTCACCCCACATGAACTACTATGAAAGGCCACCCCCTACTTGATATTCACCCCCACTTTCTTTCCAGAGGCAGATTCATAGTATCTTAGGGTCTCCATTATTCCAACTGTTCCCTGAATTGAGGGTAAGTTTTGTGCCAGAATTTGCCATAGGTTAAAAAAAAATCTACTTACAACTCTGGGAGACTATAGGTTTCTCTAGTCTTCCCTTGCCCAACATAAGCACACTGGAGCATTTGGACAAATCCAGCCTCCAGCTAGAAAACCCTAGGCAAATGCACCATTAGGCCCTCTTTGCCATTTGCACACATTTTCCTGTAGACCCTAACTCTTTAGGCCAGCCCTCCTTTCATTTAATGTTTCTGCCTATGGCTCCACCCTCCCCCAGCTCAACCATAGCCACGTTCAAACACTGCTCATCCTTCCAGTTTAGCTTCTAACTTCATCATTCAACCAAAATAGGGATCTCCAAAGTTGCACATGATCTCTTCCCTGCCAGATCTAATGGCCTTTTCTCATCCCTATCCTTCTTGACCTCACTATAGCCTTTGTAATTGTCGATAACACTCCTCTCCCTGATACTCTCTTCCCTCTAGGTTTTCATAACACTTCTTTTGCCTAGGTCTCCTCCTACCTATATGGTTGCTCTTTCTTAGGTTCCTTTGCTGGATCCTCATCCAGATCATGCCCTGTAACTGTAGGTGGGCTTGGTACTGGACCCTCTCCTCTATTCCCTCTATACTATTTCACCCAATGATCTTATCAGCTCCCATGGATTTAATTATCATCTCTATGCAAATGATTCCTAGATCTAATTGCCCAGCCCTAAATCTCTCTTATGACCTCCAGTCTCATGTTTCCAAATGCCAATGGGACATATCAAAATGGATGTCCCATAGATATCCTGAAATCAACATGTCCAAAGCTAGATGCATGATCTTTCCATTCCAAACCCTCCTCTATTACTCTGAGGGCACACAATCCTCCCAGTCACCCAAGTTCAAAACCTAAGGGGAATCCTAAACTGTTGTGCCCCCATACTCAATCCATTGTCAACTATGGTTATTTCTACCTTTGTAACATCTCTCATATACACATCCCCTTCTCTCCTCTCACTCTGGCACCACCCTGTTGTAGACCTTCATGCCTGGGCTCTTCCAATGATCTGCTGGTTGATCTCCCTGCCAAAAATCTCTCCCCACTGTAGTTCATCCTCCAGTCAGCTGTCAGAGTGGTCTTCCTAAAGGACATGTCTGACTGTTATCACCCCCTAAATGTGATAAATTCCAGTAGCTCTGTATCATCTCAAGAATCAAATATAAAATTATCTGGTTGCATTCAATTTTTCATAATCAAGTCCCTTCCTACCTTTACAGTCTTCTAATACCTTCCTACACCTCCTACCTCCACCATAGGATTCAATGACACTGTCCTCCTTGTTGGGCCTTGCACAAGGAACATCTCCAGGTGCCAGATATTTTCACTGCTTGTCCCTCATGACTGGAATGTTCCTTCTCTTTTCATCTTGGCTTCCTGCCTTCCCAGGTTTCCTTCAAGTCTGAAACAAAATCCCACGTACTACAGGAAGCCTTGTCAAATCCAATCAATCAATAAACATTTATTAAGTGCCTTCTATGTGCCAGGCACTGTGCTAAGTAAGAAGGATACAAAAGGAAGCAAAGGATAATGTCTACCTTCAAGGAGCTTACAATCTAATGGGGAGACAATATGCAAACAAATACAGACAAAGCAAACTGTGTGTGTGTGTGTGTGTGTGTGTGTGTGTGTGTGTGTGTGTGTGTGATAAATAGGAAGTACTTAACAGAGGGAAGACACTGGAATTAAGAGACATAGAGGAAGGCTTAGGTGAAAGAAGGCATTTTAGTTGGGACTTACAGGAAGCCCGGGAGGTCAGGAATCAGGACAGAGGAGCGATAACATTACCACTTAATGTTAATGCATTATCTTCAATGGTATGATTACCTCCAGTTTATCCTGTCTTATTTGCATGTAGTTGTGAGTGAAAGCAAGACCTGTCTTTTACCTTTCTTTGTATCCCCAGAACTTATCACAATGCATGACATAGTTAGCACTTAATAAATGTTTATCAACTGACTGACTTCTAAGAAAAATTATTCTAAACATGCTGAAATGATGAAAAAAGGAAAACATCGACTTTAGGATTTGAATACAACTAATGTTTCAAATGCTTTCTGATAACGGAAGAAAAGCAGCAGAAAAAGTGATAGATATTGCTATTTAACTGGTATAAGGAAATTCCTTCTGCTAATGCTGATTACTACTTTCTTTGCAATTTATAGTCTGGCAAGGGTAAGTTACTTGCCCGAGACTGAATAACCAATATTGTTCAGAAACTGAATTTGAATCTGTATTCCCAACTTTGAGGTCAGCTTTCTTTTTCTTTTCACTATACTACCTCAGAGCTTTTTGATGCAAATATATTTTTTCCCATTTGACAGATAGTCTTATAATCCTTGTTGCATTGATTTTGTTCATAAAGAACCTTTTACTACACCACGGCTATGTTGTTTATAAAAGCAAGAGACATTTCAGGCCCATTGTCTCTGGCCCCAAATCAACTATGGATGATATATAGTAGAAGTTGATATTAAAGGGAAGCCTAAACCCTCAAAGGACCACCTCTGGGCCAGGCCTGGAAGTAAAGACTTTGCTTTCTGCCCTTGGCCTTGAAAAATTGGATAAGTCCCAAGCATTCTGCTCCCAAACCGAGAGATCAGAAAACTTTCTAAAATTTTTCATAGGTCTCTAGTGAAAGAAGTTTCTTGTCCCCTATGCCCAAGTCAAGTCAAGAAGCATTTATTAAGTACCTACTATGTGCCAAGTACTGTGCTAAGAGCTGGATATACCTAAACAGAATTCTGTCATTAGTAAACCCAAAGGAAAGAAGACATATAAAAATCAATATCTAAGGAATAGAACTTTCCCTCTTCTCTAGGCAGAAGGCCAGGGATTCTGGCCAAAGGAATGGGACTCTAAACAATAACAAGGAGAAGGAGAAACTGCAGGCATTTTGTACCCTGTCAAGAGACAGGGAGTGTCACAAGACTGGCTGGTTTGAGGACCATACTAGAGTCATAAATCTCTGGAAGAAAATTACTCCAAAGGGAAAGAAAGATGCAGGATGCCAAACCTATCTTAACTGTCTGGGTTCAAAGGCCTAACTGCACTGTCCCTATTCTTGGCTTCTCAAGCACTTATTGCCATGGGCGGCTACTGCCATGAGGCAAGCAAATGACAGCAGAGTTAGATGGATAAGAACCAAAGCTGACCCACAATTTAGCTCTTTGGGGGGCTCATCTATGATATTCACTTCACTCTTTGGCTCAGCTCATTCTAAACACTGTTCCATCTTCCACCAGCTACTTTGCCCACCATGGGATGACTTTCCTGTGGCCTACTCTACTAATTGTTGAGTTCCCAGCTGAGATCACCATTTTGTGAGGGGCTCCAGCCATCCTGCTCACTTCCATCCTAGCTCAATTCACACCGTGAACCTCATGACCTTACCAATCAACTACCTTATCCTTCCCCACCCATCCCCACATACAATCTTCCAACTTCTCTTTATAGGGGGTGTCTTGGTTTCTTGTGGTTTTGTATCCTCAACACTTAGTCCAGTGCTTGGCACAGACCAGTACTTACTAAATGCTCTCTTATCTTTCTATCCATCTATCTATCATCTACCTGTCTTATCTATCTTTCCATATGTCCATCCATCCAAAGAAAGGAGCCATGGACAGAGTGAAGTAAGGGTTAACATAACATCTCCAAAAGCTTTCTATGAACTCATAGGGAAGGATAAAAAAAATATACAACCCTTTCAACATTAGCATTCCCTCATGCTATTTCATAATAAAGAGATAATGTTTTCAAAGCATTTCACATAATGATTTACTTCAATCTCCACAACTCTGAGAAGTAGATATGAAAGGTACTTTCTTCACAGACAAAAAGACTAAGTCTGAGATAGATTAAGGTACTTTTCCAGGGTCATAAGTGTCAGAGGTATCATGTAAACCTAGATTTTCCCAGCTCTGAATGCAGCATTCAGTCTACCGGGCCATTCTAAAAAGTGTAGCTTTATTAAAATTCTGGTTATCCAGATAAGAAAGAGAAAAAAGAAGATAAATGAGAAAAACACATAGGCCAGCTTTGATATTGAGTCACTAGTACTTAAATGCATTCATAAGTTCATAAATAATAGATTTGGAACTAGAAGGAACCCCAGAACCTGAGGCCACATAGCCCGACACCCTCATTTTACAGATGAAGAAACTGAGGCCCAATAGGACATGATTCTAAGGTGCCAATATGGTGGAAGGGAGTGTGCTTTTTTCCTCACCTTTCCCCAGGACCCCAAGGTTCCAACAATAGGTCATCACTCTCTCACCACCCAACATCTCTATTTTCAGCCCTATTGTGCCCTCAATACTTTTGGGGATAGGGGATTTGGACAAGGCATGCCTCAGAATGGTGATATAAATTTCTACCACCACTAAATGTGTGCTGGATGTAAAAATCCTTGATCAGGCTCAGACTTTGCCTCCTTTATCTTTCTTTCTTTAGGTCCTCCCCCCCCCCCCGACCAAGGCAGTGAGATAGCCCTGAAGCATGGGGGCAGACAGCCAGAGGAGGAGCTGGAAAGAAAACTCCTTCATAAATTGGAGAATGATAGCACTGGAGCTGGAAGTTACCTTGGAAATATCTAGTCTACCCTACTCATTTGACAGATAAAGAAACCGAGGCTCAGTGAGGTGACCCAAAGTCACAAAGCAACAAGTGGCAGCAGTTGAGTTAAAACCCAGGACCTTTGGCTCCAAATCTAAAACCCTTTGTCCTCATCAAGTTGCCTTGACCAGAGAGATCCTTGTAGAGGGTTTTAAGTTTTCTGAGCAGGTGACAAGTGTAACGATTGGAATGACGCCACCTGCTGGAGACTTACTGTAGAAGAGTTCCACCCATGAAGTGAAGGTCTTTGAGGGCAAGACCAGGAGTCTTTTCTTTGGCATCAGGAAGTGACATTGGGTAGTGGGAAGAAGAAGGAAGAGACTAGTGCTCTGTCTCTGGCTTTTTCCTGGGGACTCTGGCAGAGAAGGGAGTTAGAAACCTGCTCTCCCTTTAATAGATAGATGAATGTAGGCCTTTCTCTCTATCAAATTCTCATTCTCCTTAATAAATGCTTAAAAATCTAACTCTTGCTAAAGCTTATAATTTATTGGCGACCACTCATTAGATATTTTAGGCAGTTTAGCTAGAATTTTAGCCCTTAACACAAGTGAGTCTCCTGCTACTAGCTTCTTTCTTCCTGCTCTTAAATTCAATCCTGGAATTAACTCAATCTGTGCCTTTTGCTCACCATAACATAGTTCCTGGGGAATTGAACATGTGGAAAGAATACATGATTTTTTTCCAGGTATCAAATGACTGGCCCATAATTTGGTGTTAGGCCCAGAGTGACCCTCAGAGATCTGGCCTTGCCAAGCAGCTGTCTTTTTTCTAAGAGACTAAATGATTATTCTCTCTAAAAAGAAAGGCCTAGATTTAAAAGCGGGAAAAGTAGCTAAAAAGGGCAATGGAAATAGTGTTTGAGAAGCTGGCAGAATTCATGATGTTTTAAAGATTCTGCAAATAGACGCTTTCAAGGAGAACAGCTTAACCCAATTATCAAAGCAAGTCCAGTCCTGGATGGACATCGGGTTAAGTAAACAATGATAACCTATGCCAGGTGGCAGATTACAACAACTCTGGAAGCAAGAGAGCAAATACCTGTTTGTCATGGCCCTGTCCCAAAGGGGAGTGCTGAACCCTGGGGAGATTGATTACATTCCGGGCTTTGTGGAATGAAAAGAGATAATTGGCCTCCTTGCTAAATCCAATACAACATGCCATTGCAATGGGCATTCACTTCATTTTTAGTTATTTGCAACCACAAAGAGTATGGATATGAAAATATTCATATATGCCTGATCTTAATTTCTTTTTTTGAGCATTTTTTTCATTTTATCAGACCTTTTCCCCCTAATTATATAGAAAGATAGTTATCAACATTGACTTTTATTTTTTTGCAGAGCAATGAGGGTTAAGTGACTTGCCCAGGGTCACAGTAGGTATCAAGTGTCTGAGGTTGAATTTGAACTCAGGTCCTCCTGAATCCAGGGCCAGTGCTTTATCTACTGCACCACCTAGCTGCCCCCCAACATTGACTCTTGTAAGATTTTGAGTTCCAAATTTTTCTCTCACATTCCTTTCCCTCCCCCTCCCAATGCCAGCTAGCAATCTGATATAGGTTATACATTACAATCATGCTAAACATATTTCCACATTAATCATGTCATAAGAGAAGAGTGAGAACAAAAGGGGAAAAAACACAAGAAGAAACAACAACAAAAATCAATAACAAAAGTGAAAATAATATGCTTCAATCTGCATTCAGACTCCATAGTTCTTTTATCTGTATGTGGAGAGCATTTTCCAGATTTTAATTCCTATCATTGATCTTTGGTAGTGAGACTGCTGGGGTCAGAGAACATCAAGGGTTAAAGAATCTAGGTAGTACAATTATCTAGACTGCTGAACTAGGAATTAGAAAAACCCAAGTTGAAATCCTGCCTTAGACACTTACTACCTGTATGATTCTGGACAAGTCACTTAAATTATCTTAGCCTCAGTTTCCACATCTGTAAAATGGGGGTAATAATAGCACCTACTTCAGAGAGTTGTTGTGGGGATTAAATGAGATGTTATAGCTACAGCATTTGGAAACCTTAAAGCACTATACAAACAATAAACACATTATTATTAATAATTATTATTATCGGGGGCAGCTAGGTGGCGCAGTGGATAAAGCACTGACCCTGGAGTCAGGAGTACCTGAGTTCAAATCCGGCCTCAGACATTTGACACTTACTAGCTGTGTGACCCTGGGCAAGTCACTTAACCCCCATTGCCCTGCAAAAAAAAACAAAAACAACAAAAAAAAAACCACTTACTAGTTGTGTGACTCTGGGCAAGTCATTTAACCCCAATTGCCTCACTAAAAAATTATTATTATTATTATTATTATTATTATTTAATTTCAAACTAAAATACAGAATAATCATATCAATTCCATCAATAGTGTTTTACTGTGCCTGTCTTCCCACAAACTCTCCAACAATGACTTTTCCAATATTTTTTCATTTTTGGCAACTTGTATGGAGTGTGGTATAATTCAAGTTATTTAAAGTTGCATTTCTCTAACAGTATTATTGGTGATTTGTAACATTTTCCCCATATCCAATTTAACTGTGTAAATCTTTCAAAAACTACCTGTTCACATCTTTCATTACTTATCTATTGGAAAATAACTTTTAGTGTTATCTATTTATCACTTCCAGTAGAATTTTCAAAGCCACAATCCTATCAGTTGTAGATGTTCATTCTCATTTCCTGTCCTTCCTGAGACACCAAAAAAGACAGATTTGCTCTGTCACTCAGAGCAAGCCTAGCTCTTTGGAAAAAGACCAGGAGCATCTTTCTGGAGAATTTAGCCTTCACTATCCTTCACTACCCCTGTGAAGTAGGTAGTATCAGAATTTTTTTTTTAGTGAAGCAATTGGGGTTAAATGACTTGCCCAGGGTCACACAGCTGTTAAGTGTCTGAGGCCAGATTTGAACTCAGGTACTCCTGACTCCAGGACCAGTGCTCTATTCACTGCGCCACCTAGTTGCCCCTAGTATCAGAATTATTAAACCCAAATGGCTGAACATTATGGTATATGAATGTGATGGAATATTATTATGCTGTAATAAATGATGCATAAGATGAAGATTTGTATGAACTGATGCAAAGTAAAGTGAAAAGAACCAGAAGAACAATTTACAAAGTAACAAGAATATTATAAAGGCACTCAACTATGAAAGACTTTGTAACTGATCCACAAAATGACCCACCATAATTCCAAAGAACTCATGATAAAAAATGCTCTCCACCTCCAGATAGAGAACTGATGGACATATGAGTACAGATTGAAACTTATTTTTTTTAAAAAAGAACATAGTTAATAAGGAAATTTGGTTTGCATGACTACGCATTTTTAATAGGTTTTGTATTTCTTGCTTTTTCATTAGGTGGAAAGATGTGGAGGAGGAAGAGTATCTAGAAGTGAAAACAAAATTGATTTTTTTTTAATTATTAAACCTCTTTTACAGAAGATGGAAACTTTCACCCTAGGACTTCTGGCTGTCTTTAAGCTAGACTTGGAAACCAGAAACACCCATTCTCTTCATTGTCTCCATTCACCTCTAACATCCATCAACTCCTGGATGGCCAATTCAGAAAAGAACCATAATATGAATGCTACTATCCCAAGGCCCAGTGGGCAGCTAGACATTCTTACTATGCACACACACACACACACACACACACACATATCACATCACCCAGGAATCAAATTACAAGAACCAAAACCCTGAAGGAATAGAAGCTCCCCAAATCATTCAGCTTATATTTAAGTAGCTCATTATGAAATACATTCCTTCCTCCACAAAATGAAGGGTAAAACATTTATTTTTAACACCTTCCCTTAGTTTTTATCCTTAGTGCTCCTCCCTAGGTTCCATTGAAGTTGCTTTATTAAAAGGTTTTTAATAAAACCTTTTTACATTAGGACCCTCTTGGGCCATGATAATAAGGAATCACTGAATATCAAACCCTGATGGGACCTAGAAGGGCATCCAGAGCAACCCTTCTTTTTACAGGGTAAACCGAGGCCCCCAAAGAAGGGACTTTCCCAGAGTCATGTAACTATAAAGGGACAGAGCTGAGAACAGAATCTTGTTCTCTAGTGCAAGCTTTTGCTAGTAATTTTTTGTTGTGGTGGTGGTGTTGGAGGGTTCTGAACCTGTGATTTCAACAATGCAAGGAAATTTTAGGGTGAAAACTTCATTCACTCATACAAAATCTGATCAGCAACTCATCTACAACTTAGAACAGGGCTTTTAAATTTGCATTCCCTTGTCATCCTGTCTTATTCTACACATCTAAAAACATTTCCCTGAAAAGAGATCCATAGACTTTCAGAGACTTCCAAAGCAGTCCTACAGAAAAGGAGGTTGGAAAAAAAAGGAGAAGAAAAATGAGGCGGCAGAAAATAAGAAGGAAGAGGCTGAGGACCAAATACCAGCTGAACCAGGAAATGCCCCCATATAAAACACTGCATGAACCTCCCAGAGGGAGGAGGCAAGACCCTTCTCTCAAGGAATGATGCTTTTGTATGAAATGTATTTTTCACATTTGGGGACTCTTTTCATATATGAACCAAATGTCAATCCTTGTCTTTAAGAGTTACCTGGGGGCACTGAGAGGTTAAATGACTGCTTATATGTGTCTAAGGTGGGACATGAACCCAGGTCTCTGTGATTCCAAAACTCTGCTGTTGCTTTGTGTCACTTCACACTTCAATCTCATGATTTTTTCTATGTGATCTGATTTGCCCTGAATCCATTTGACTACTTTTCCCATTGCCAACAGCCTTCCTATTTCTTTTCTCCTTTCCTCTGACTGCTGCGGACAGGAAGACAGATAAGCTATGGTTCTCTTTGGTACACTGAGAAGCCTCACCCCTCCCTGGCTTTTGCAGACACAAAGTTATAGTGCCACATTTCTAGCTGTGATTTCAACCCTCTATCCATTCTTTCCCAATAGCCTTCTTCCTTTAGGGCATCTGGGTCACCTGTGGACTCCAACAGAGGCTGGTCAGGCAGGTACATTTTAGGGATCCCTCAGAAATGTGTGTAACATGAAGCAAATTGATGGAACACCTCGCCTCCACACACACACACACACACACACACACACACACACACGCACGCACACGCACGCACACATACAGATAGCAGTCCTACCACCTGAGGTATGCTGTAGCAACTTTGGAAAGGACCACCCAGCCTATACTCTCCCTTCCATCTCAGGACTTCTGGGCTGCAGGCAGTAAGCCAATCTCAGAGCATCATATTTTGTCACTGCCCTGGCCTTTCTTTCAGGGTGAAGTAACCCAGTCTGGCTTCTATACCACAGTTAGCTGGGGTAAGAGCTCTATAGCGGAAGGCACTTGAGCCACTCTCTTAGTTAATATGGATATACAGAAGAAGAAGAAAAAAAAAACCAAATACTGACTGGCCTGGACATTCATCACCAAAAAGCACTTTGTAAGCCAGACAATACCCTGAAAATGGGAACTATTGATTATTCATTTTAAAGGACAAGTCCATTTCAAGTACTCAATGAAAGGAGAAATTAAAAAAAAGATTCTGGCTGCTTTATAATGTATTCAGGCTGACTGTTTAGAAGACCAAATGGAATTCCCTTTAGGGAGCATAAGATTTTGTCTCAATGTGTTTTCTGATGAAGCTGCTCATGTCTGAGATGGGGGCCACAACCTGGGACTTCTGACACCCTGTGGTCCTGAATGACAACATTCTCACCCTCTCCTCTTTGAGCTGAACTCTCTGAAGTTTCATCTGGCTAGGATTTTATTGGCATGGGGGTATCTAATGATGGCAAAGGGCTGTGTTCTCCCTGGGGTTTTGGGTCATCTACTTTTTATTCTTTCATATTAAAAATCCTCCAAACCACCAGTTTGCCCCATACCCATCATCCCTTCTTTTCCCAGCACACACAGCTTCAAATTTGTTTCCATTTGGAGTCCATGCTCAACATGAAATGCCATTCCAGCTTCACAGGTTACCATGCAATCTCTGCTAATGACTTCCTCCTCATCTTAGCATGCAATCGAGGGAAACAGAAGGCCATCCTTGCTTTCTGTCTCTGTAGTGGGGGCAGCTCCTGCAACACAATACTCCATTATCCAGGCCTCTGGGCTCCCAGTCTTCTCATACTTTCCTCCCCTCCATTCACCCCCCAATCCAGCTTCCCCAGCCCACCTGCATTGCCTCAGACAGGACACTACACCTGCCACCTCCATACTGCTGCCACTCAGATCCTTTGGCTTCCTTCAAGATTCAGCTCCAATCCCACCTTCTGCAGGAGGCTTTTCTTGGTCCTCCCAGCTGCTACTGCTTTGCCCTCTGAGATTCCCTTCATCTACTCCATATATATCTTGTGTTTGTCCAATTACTTACATGTGGTCTCCTTCACTGTAGAATGTGAGTCCCATGAGGGCACAGACAGTGTTTTTGCCTTTCTTTGTATCCCCTCTGCTTAGCACTATGCCTGGCATACTATAAGCGCTTAATAAATGCTCATTGACTGACAGTAGGGTGAAGAGTCAGTCTTTAAAAGAAACCATCATCATAAATGCCAAAGGAAAGTAGAACCCCAAAGACAAAGGACAACCAGGGAGCAGACCAAGGAGAGCGAAGGCCTTAGGGCCTGGCCCAGGTCTCCCTCCAGGGGCTCACCCACCTGTCCATGCTGCTGCCTCCAACCCCTGATGACAGTGGCGGGGGCAGGTGTCTCCAGAAGCCGATGAAGAGCTGAAGCAGGCCCACCTCAGCCGTTTGGACTCTGTCCTGACATGGTCCACAGGGAGCCCCAGGCCCCTGGAGTTCTCCTTGCCCTCTGCAGACTATCTTACATCCATCAAAGTTTCAGAACCAAGGAGAACTCCAGGCCAATGGGATTAAAACATGATGGTCAGAATGGCTGCTCTCGCTGATACGCCTTCCTTGGGAACTGAAGTGCGAGTCTCCTCCGCTGCCTGGCTTTGACTCAAGGGGCCAAGCTGTTGTTGAGGAGCAACTTTTTTTATTAGCTTTGAGTTAATAATGATAACAACTTACTTTGCCAAAGGGCTTCCCTCACAACAACCCTGTGAGGTAGGTAGTACAAGGATCAGTCAGGCCACTTTACAAATGAGAAAAATGAGGCTCCAAGAGGCCAACTGGCTTACCCATGGGCAAATAGTTAGGAAGTATAATGGAGAGGGAAGGGAGGGGAAGAGAGAGAGGGAGAAGGAGAGGGGAAGGGAAGGAGGGGGATGTCAAGAGGAGAATATGGAGAAAGACAGGAGTAGGAGAGGGAGGAGAGAGAGGGAAAGCAAGCATTTATTAAGCGCTTACTAACAGTTGGAATTTGAGGCCAAATATGCCAACCACAGGACCTGTGGTCTTTCCACTATCCCACATTGCCTCTCCAATGAAGTGAAATGGTATGAAGTGATTGGAGGTAGCATGGTAAACCACACCACCTCTGCAATGAGGCGAAGGACAATAAAGTTAAGGCCTCCTTTCAATTCAATAAGCACAGTGTCAGGGGATGCAAAGACAAAAACAAGACAACCTCCTGCCCTCAAGGAGCTTACATTCTATTAGAGATAAACAACCTGAACATAGATGGGTAAATATAATATATAGATATACAAAGTAAATACCAGTTAATTTCTAGGGTGGAGGAGGATTCTAAAAACCAAAGGAATCCAAAAAAGCCTTGGGTGGCAGGTAGAACTTAGGGTGACTTTTGAAGGGAGTTAGGGATGCCAACAGACAAAGGTGAAAGAGGAAAACATTCTAAGAATGGGGAATATCATTCTTGGCATGGGGGACAGCCTATGCAAAGACACAGAAATAGTAGATGGAACACCACTGTGAGAGACAAAATAAGCAAGTCAGTTCAGCTAGAACACAGAGTGTGCCAGGGGCAAGCAATGAGGAATGGGTCTGGAGCTTGATTGTGAAGGGCCTTGAAGGCCCCAAAATGAATTTGAATCTTATCTTTGAGGCAAAAGGAAGACACTAACACTTCCGGAGCTAAGAGAGCTGTACTTTAGGGATATTAGTGGGGCATTTGTGGGAGGATGGACTAGAAATGCTAGGCATGGAGACCCTAGGCAGGGTCTATGGCCATTAACTGGGCAAGAGACTCTGAGGGAGTGAGCCTGGTGGTGGCCCTCAGACCAAGCTCAGGACATGGATGGGAGGCCATTGTTGCCTCCAGAACTCATTGCTAAGCTTCAGGCAACATTCTAGGCTCCTATTTGCATGGATGAGTTCTTTGGAAACCCTAAAACAATACATAAATATGAGGCAGCTGCATTACTGGAGGGCAGTGAGCTCCCCAGCTGGATCTAGGAGGTGGGATAACATAGTCATACCACACATATAGAGAATTGGGGGGAGGGGCAGCAAATGCAAAAGGCTTTGGGAGGGCAGCTAGGTAGCGCAGTGGATAAAGCACTGGCCCTGGATTCTGGAGGACCTGAGTTCAAATATAGCCTCAGACACTTGACACTTACTAGCTGTGTGACCCTGGGCAAGTCACTTGACCCTCATTGCCCCGCAAAAAAAAAGGCTTTGGGAGGAGGTACAGGCATAACACAGACTAATCAGGAGGTGCTGGTATCTGACATAGACTTTTTTTTTTTTTCTGCGGGGCAGTGGGGGTTAAGTGACTTGCCCAAGGTCACACAGCTAGTAAGTGTCAAGTGTCTGAGGCCGGATTTGAACTCAGGAACTCCTGAATCCAGGGCCGGTGCTTTATCCACTGCGCCACCTAGCCGCCCCCTGACATAGACTTTTAAAGTCATACAGCAGAGTTTCACAGTTTCATATATACTCCTTTTTCGCTTCAACATATACAGAAATGTTTGTGCTTGAAGATGTTTGTCAAATTCATAATTTTTAAAAGAATTTTAAAAGAAAAAAGTCAATTGAATTATTGACAAAAATCTCTCATTCCTTTTTCTTTATAAAGTATAATCCTTACAATAACCTGATTAAACAGTAAGGACGAGAGTCATCAAACCCATTTTACAGTTGAAGGCACCGAGAGAAGTATGTAGCTTTTCTAAGGTGATCAGGCTACACATAATATAATTTACATTGGAACCCAGGGCTTCTGGTTCCAAATCATAAAAGCACAGAAATACACACACACACACACATTTATGTATGTATGTATGTATGTATGTGCATGAATATAGAGATATGATATAGATGTAGATCATAGAGTATTTATTAATATTTTCATACATTTTAAGCACTGTGTGGAAGAAATGGGGATATATAAATGGGAAAGCAAGGAAATTATTCCTAGACTGTAAGCTCTTTGAAGGCAGTGAGTGATCCTGTCATGTCAAAACTTTCAGTCTCCTCATTGCCTAGCACACTCCTGTACACTGTACATACTTGAGTTGGGTTGGATTGGGTTACATTGCATTACATTACAATGTCAGTGAAGGAGTTTTTATCTACAAGAAATGAGAGGAGATAAAATTACGAAAACATGAAAAGATCCTTGTACAGTCACCCAATGGGTCGTAAATGTCAGAAAAGTGATGGGTGCCCTTAACACAGCTGTCATGGAAAAAGCAGACTGCCCATGTCCCAGGGCTACAGGTGGTATGGGGAGACAATTACGAGATGGCTTTCTTGTGTGGCCTATAGAAACCAGGCTTGTTCCCTCACATGTGGATGGGGATGATAAGGAAGATGGGTTATAGGCTTCACTGTTTGTGTCACTTGCCCTAGGTTTTTGTTTGTTTGTTTGTTTGTTTTAGTGAGGCATTTGGGGTTAAGTGACTTGCCCAGGGTCACACAGCTAGTAAGTGTTAAGTGTCTGAGGCCGGATTTGAACTCAGATCCTCCTGAATTCAAGGCCGGTGCTTTATCCACTACACCACCTAGCCGCCCCTTGCCCTAGGTTTTTAAATCGAAATTTATTATTAACCAAACATGTAGATTAAAGGGATGTACTTGACCATTAAGGGATACGTCCCAATCACAAAAGATACCCGCAAAGAGCTTCCTGCCAACCAGCCCAGCACAGTGCCTGGAAGATAGTGAGAGCTTAATACAGATTTGTTGATTGATTGATATTAACAGTCATGGAGACTCTTCCAAAAGCCAGGTGGAGTGACTTGCCCAAAGTCACAGTGGGTCTAGGTTCCGGGCTAGTCTTGTTGGCCTCTGCTGTCCCTTTCCAACTCTGAGATTCAAGGGCTCTTCAATTCATCCTATATGACTTGCCTTTCTTCTCGGTCTCCACTGTCTTTCCTGGGATTTACTTTAACTTTGGGGTGAATTTAGCTTGTGACTTACTTCCAAACATTCATTCTTCAGCCTGGCTGCTCCCCCGCTCTTTATTCCCCAAACTGCACCTCTCTCTTCTTCTTTTAAGAAAGAGCCACACTCTACTTACTGTTTTTCTACTGAATCATCACCAATGGGCTCCATAAGTCTTTTTGCTATTATTTATTTATTTGTTTGTTTGTTTGTTTGTTTGTTTATTTTGTGGTGGAAAAGAACTGGAAGCTGAGGGAGTGACTATCAATAGGGAAATGGCTGAACAATTTGTGATATATGAATGTGCGGGAATATTATTACTGTGCTTAAAAAAAAGATGAACAGGACAGTTTTAGAGAAACCTGGAAGGACTCGTGCAAACTGATGTAGAAGTGAGCAGATGTGAGAACTTACATAATAAGAACACTATTGTAAAGATGGACAACTTTGAAATACTCATCATCACTTTGAACTCTCATCAATGCAATGACCAAGCATAATTCCAGAAGACTCCTGAAGAAACATGCTACCTCCTTCCTGACAGAGAGATAGTGAACTCACAGTACCAAATGAGACGTGGCTTTCTGGACATGTCCAATGCATGGATATGTTTTGCTTGACTGTGCATATTTGCTACAGAGATTTTGTTTATCTTTTTTTCCCAATTGAGGGTGAGGGAGGGAGAGGGAGAGAGTACATTTTCATTATTTGAAAAAATAAAACAATTTATTTTTTAAAAAGCATTTGTTCATACTATATTCAGACCCCAGGCCTTGATGTCACATTCTCTCCATGATTTTGAACTACATTATATCTCTAATCCTGAAGTTTTATATTCCCTCAGACTAGTCTATTTTGCTATAAACATTCATCCTGGTAACTCACATTTGTTTCAATTCTCTTACTCCCTGTGGTACCTTTGATATTTTTTTAAACCATCCCCTTTCTCTGATTCATGAGCTGTATAAGTATGTAGCTCTATTGTGAAAGGTATGATTCCCAGCTGGATTTTTGCTGTCACAGTCCATCTCTGCCAATCCAGTGATGCTCTATCACACCGTATCAGGGAACACTGTGATCTAAGAAAGATTCCAGTTGTAGATGAGCTAAAATGCAATACAGATATATACAGGGTAGGTGTGAGCCATGAATCAATCAACAAGCATTGATTCAGTACCTACTGTCTGCCAGCCACTTGGGGTACAAAGATAAAAACAATTGCTCCATTGAAGGAGCTTACATTCTATTTGGAAAAGCAATATCTCTCTTTTAGAGGTACATGAAATAGTGGATAGAACACCAAACTTGGAGTTATCTAAAGTTAAACTGTTTCTTCAACTGTAAAAAGTTGGATTTGGATTCAATGTACTTAAGGTCTCTCCTAGTTCTAAATCTGGGCTCCTTTTGTATGCATGTATGTATATTACATATATGCACACATGTGAATATACATGTGTGTAGCTTGTGCTTAGGGGTCTAGTCTCATATCAATTTTTGCTTCCAACCTTGTCCTGAACTGTGTCTCCTCTCTTGAGTAGACATAAATGCTACTTCTCTTTCTCTCTGGGATGACTTTTCTCTCCTCTCAACTGCTGCTATAAGTGGAAGGCTGCTATAACTCATGACTCTCACAGTTCTAGGCACAACACTGCTGGGTGGCTATTCCCACTAACACTGTAGCCCATGAGCTACCAGTGTATTTTCCATTGACAAATTAGCCAAGATGATTCCATTAAACATTTGGGGGGGGGGACAGGGCAATGAGGGTTAAGTGACTTGCCCAGGGTCACACAGCTAGTAAGCGTCAAGTGTCTGAGGCCAGATTTGAACTCAGGTCCTCCTGAATCCAGGGCCACTGCTTTATCCACTGCGCCACCTAGCTGCCCCTCCATTAAACCTTAATCAAAACATTTATTATATAGAAGGCAAAGCAAAAATAAGAGTTGCATAAAATTGTTCCCCAAAATCTGGAGCATGGTCTCCCACCAACCCACAAAGTTCATGAGAGGAGGAGTGAACTCAAATCACCAGGGTCAGGGTGCACAAACGTGAGCAACATAATAGTCCAGGAAAACTCAGAGAACAGGAACTTCAGGATATGATGACCATTCCCTTTCCCATGTACTTTCCTTTTAAAGTTCATTGATGGATATAGGTTATAAAATCTGTTGGACAAATTATACTGTCCCATGGCTATTTGGTATTGGTTCCTCATAGGGATACTACTTGATAGTTCAATATACTGGTTTGCCCCAATGCTCTTCTTTTACTTTACTGGGCTGTGCCTCTAAGCTCAGCTCACTGGTATTCCTCTGTGGCACCTATAGTCTTTAATCCCTGAGGCCCGGTTAACATCCTCAGATGAGATAGTGTGATGTCCTTTTAGAAAGGGCATAGACCTTTAGCTTAAGGTTTGCAGAAGTTTCTCCTCCTGCTCCCTCAGATGGACTCTAAGGGAGCACCTCCTTAGCACCAGGTACACTGCAGAGAAATATCTTCATTCCTCTTATTCTCCATATTCTCAACCATAGGTAGCAATGCAAAGAAAGGTATAGTTTGCATTTCCCTGATCAGTTTTTCCTGGCAAGAGTTGATAGTGTAGAGAGGTATAACTTCACTTTCATTCATTAATAAAATCTATTTTTTATCCTCCAACACCACCTAGTTCAAAAATTAACCTTCACCTAAAGAAATAGCACTCCAACTTATGATAAATAACAAAAATCTGATCTCTGCTGACTAAATCATAATCAGGCAAACTGCATTTCTCCAATAATCATAAAATAATCCTGTGATTCATTAACTCTGAAGCTCTCTAGTTTCTCATATGCAAATGACCAATTTAAACACAGAACACTTTGTAGTCAATACAAGGCCTTGTATTGACTACAAAGTTCTCCAGGTTGTCCTATACAAATGAGCAACAGAAACACAGATCCTGCAGGTAGGCTTTGCCTGGGTAAATGCATCATTTCCATAGCTGTTTTCTCAGTGTAAGTTCCACATTAGTTTTTGTTCTTGCCCCTTTCAATCAGCAAAATTGTAAAAGTTGAAAAAGAGAATCCTCTTATTTCACTATATAAAATACATTTATCTATATGTTATATATGCATATATAGACATACTCACACAAATACAAGGTTGTTAAATCTGAGATTGTTAGGAAAAGAGGGGGTCAAGAAAGACTTCATGTGGAAGATGGAACTTGGGGTGTGAATTGAAAAAAGAGATTCCATAAGGTAGAATACTCACTAGGAGGGAGTACATTCCAGACATAGAGGAATGGCCAGTGAAAAAAACAGACATGAGAAATGAGGTGGCTTCTGTGAGGAACAGAGAGAAAGCCAGTTTAGCTGGACAGCCAAAAGAGGAGTAAAGTCACAAAGAGGCATTTGCATTTGCTCTTAGAGGTCAAAAGGGAGATACTGCAAGTTATCGATCATGGAAATGACGTGGCCAGACCTCTGGTTCAGGAATATCACACTTTAGCAATTGAATGGTGGACAGATTGGGATTGGAATAGAGCAGGCTGCAAACATTATCAAGGACACATAGGAAGAGAAAGAAAGTGGGTCAGTCCTGTAGCAAGCATTGGGTAGACTAAATAGACAGCCCACAGATCCCATTCCTATTGATTAACTAATAGAAAGGAACCAGCGAAAGGCCTCCAATCCTTTGGGCAGATTCTCTATTAGTGTTTGTCAGAAAGACATCAAGAAGAATCAAACAAGAAAAGGAAGGTTGGAAGGCTTGTGATCTGCACGCACTAAAGGCATACCCAGCCCACATAAGACTTGGCCATCTTTGTATTCACAGATTCTTGCCATATGACTAGCCCATGTTGTTTTTTCAATTATACCTTTTCCTGATAACATTCTTAATTTAGGATTACGAATACAGTGATTGCCATGCCTGAAATTACTCAGGAAACATAAGACAAGGAAGAAGCCAAGCTCCAAACAAGTACAAGTGAGAAGATCTCAAAGGAAGTCCATTTTGAAAAGGTCACAGAATACTTAGGTCAACAAGTTAAATCAAGGAAATACTTCCCAGGAAGGTGAGTGAGGGTTTTTCTCATTTTTGAGAGGTTTGGTTGGAGAAGTGTAGACCAGAATTTATTGAAAGTTCCCCAGCGTGGGGAGACGGCAAGGAGCAAGAAAGGTTACCATCTTTAGGTGGAATGAGAGCAAAGTCTGGCCAAAGTTCCTGAATCCATAGGAAAAAGTGAATCCAAAATAGCCCAGAGTGGGGGTGTAGGATGCCATGTTGTTCCCCAGGGCTTGGTTGGCCTCCTGCATGAGTGAGCCGGGTGAGCTCTTGGCCAGGGTAGCTGATGTTGCTGGACAGAGCTGGAGGGTGTTTATGTCAAAGACCATCTGGAAAAGCAATTGAAGACGCCAATCTCAGGGGGGATTACTGCAGTCAGTCATGCATGAAAGGCAGATTTGTGCCCATAACATTTGGGGCCTGCAGTGACCTTCGCCCCTAGGGCAATAATTCTGACCCTCTAAGGGACCTAAATGAAGCTGGGTGACGTTCACAGGCGCCAGCTCATTCAACAGCCACCAAAGGATGGGTGTGGAATTTAGAGTAGCCATACAAAGAGCAGTGACCAATGGTGATTGATTACCCAGAGACAAGGGCTAATTTAGCCCAAGCATCATGCCCAGACTGCCTAGACTCACTAAGGCTACGGAGGAAACTCCTCCCTACGTAACATCAGTGACCACATACAAGATACATGTGGACTGCCCAAATTCTCTGGTAACATATGAACACATATCTATGGGAATGCCAAACTGGATAACTTGTTGTACCCTGAACATACCCTTCAAGCTCCCTGTTCCATCTCTCTGCAACTTGCTCCCTATGTGACCTTGAGCAAGTCACTTAACTTCTCAGAACCTCAATGTAAAATAAAGGGGTTGGACCACATGGTCTGAGCCCTCCTCTACCCTTTAGGTCTAGGATCCTAGGATTCCTCTGCTCACAATGTTCCCTATACCTATCTCTTGCCTCCTCCTTTTCATCAACTGTATATAAGACATTGTACCAGGCACTGGGGATAGAAAGCCAAAACTAAACACAGTTATCTATAAAATGAGGGGGTTGGACTCAATGACCTTTAGGGTCCCCTCCAATTCTAAATAGGATTCTACAATTCCTGCCCTCAAGGAGCCAACTCCCTGACCAGAAGGATCTGACATCTTGAGGAGATATAGTGAGTGTACAGATACATCTTGCATACAAGAATTAACCGAAGCTAACTTGAGGAGAGATCAAGCACTAACAACTTAGCAGGGTCAAGAAGGGTACCAGCATCTGAGCTAAACCTTGAAAGAAAAAGTTAGTGCTTCCAAGAAACCAGAGGTAAGGAGGGAAGGCATGAAGTACAATTTGTGTGGGTCACAAAGTGGCAAATGGAATGCTGAGCTGATGTTCAATTCAATCCATCCTTTAAAGCCCAACTCAAATGCTGCTACTTCCAGGGAACCTGCCTTGATTTCTTCTCCCCAGTGTTAATCACAGTCTTCCTCATCAGACACTTCACAAGGTATGTTGTCCTGCTGCTCTTCGATGCACTTAAAATGCAAAGCTGTGTAGTTGAGCTCTCCAATGCCTTTGTCTAAGACAGGAAAAAAAAAAACCACAAAACAGAGACAAAAGACTAAGAAGTGTTTCATGAAGCCACATGTTGCCCATTATAGGGAAAAGCCCCAAGGCCTCTTTCCTTATTGCAGTCTTTCACTGTCCATGAGTAAAGGAGTCAAATGCAAAGTTTTACTATCACCTGTGGTTCCAAGAAGCTGTGGCATGCACCACAGCCAGACCCCAGGAAAACTATCTTAGCAGATGTGCTAAACCAGGTTGAGGCTAACCAACAGGACTCAAACCTATCAGTGAGTTAGGAGAATGTCTACCCAAGCATGTGGAGACCTCCCCCAGCAGAAGGGGACACCCATGAATACCCATGAAGGTGCCTATGGAGACCTTAGAGCTTGGCCAGACATGGAAGACACCTGCATCCCAGGCCATTGCCAGTTGTCCTGCTACTGGACTTTGATGACTCTGGAAGAAAGAGTGAAGCTGATAAATTTGTGCAGCTCTGCCTCACTTCAGTCCAACTCACACAAGAGTCATGACATCACCCTGTGTTGTCACTGGTCCTCTTCAAAAAAGAGGAACAAACAACAACAAAACCAAGAGTGAGCAGCAAAAGAGAAAAATGCCTTAGGCTCTGGTGTCTAGTGCCTTTCTAAAGGCGTTCAAGTTCCAGCTATGCAGCCAATCAAACAGGCTTGTCCTTGCCATGTAGTTATCAGAACAGAACCAGTTACACAATATCTACGCATGCTTCAAGAGCTCTTCAAGGCATCCCCATTCTCTGCCATTATGACTCGACTGGAAGCTGATTCTTCCAGCCTCTCCCACATGAGGAATTTGCATTAGCTGAACCTGTTCTTGCACTCTCTGAATGGGTCAGTCTCTGTTACAATATAGTGACTTTGGATAAAAAGGCTCAGGAATGGGAAATTGGGGAAATTGGGGAGAGTCCATCTTTTCTCAGAGTTGTTCAGCTCTAAGATGCCTACGAAGCTAACGAGCTCCCTCCATGTCTTCCTTCTTTGACACCCTACCTTTGCTTATCAGGTGCGCAAAGGAAAGCCATGCTTGCTCCAACCTCTCTGCTTCCAGGCATTCAGAATCTCTATATCAAGTTCCCACATAGTTCCTTCCTTTTATGCAAATCCCTTAGCCCATGACTAAGTCTCTCACACAATAGCTTTCATTGATTCAAGGTATATATTCCCTGCTCACAGTGGGTTCTGACTGATTCATTCAATCAAGAAATGTTCTTACCTAACAAAGGTAATTACATTTAAACTTGTGGGATAATCAGTGAAGTCCAAACATTACATTCTCCCCTCACACCAGTTTTAATATTTTTCTGCCCTCATCAAATCTACTGGATTGTGTTTGGCCAAGTCCAGAATCCCAAATCCTAGCTAGTTCCTTAATGATTTGGAGAGGTTGTGTATTGTCCTTTTTAATGATTTCCTCAATGTTTACTACTAGTATCGGGGAAAGTCTATGTGGCACAGTTTTTAATCAACTCCAGAAGATTTAAATATCTGCTACAATTGGGGGGGGGGGACTGCCCTCTGATCCTGAAATAAATTTGTCATTTCCTGAGCTGGGAGAAAATACAACTCCAAGGGTCCTTAGTGACTTAGGCCACCCACCCTTCCCCATACCTCCAAAGCAGCCAATGCAAGCCTTACAAGAATGACTAATACATTTATGTGACAACTTTGGTAGGCTATACAAAATAGCCAGATTGATTTCTAATGACAAATTAATCTTATGTAACCTCTCTCTCTCTCTCCATATATATATATACATATGTATATATATATATATACATATGTATATATATATATGGAGAGAGAGAGAGAGAGAGAGAGAGAGAGAGAGAGAGAGAGAGAGAGTTGTTCTTCTCTCTGATTGGAGGACTGGCAGACAGAGCCAGATGCCCTCTCGCAGTCCTTCTCTTTTTCAGCTCCCTTCTGTGGATGGTCTTCCCCCAGTTGATTGTAAGCTCTTTGAGAGCAGGGACTGTGGAGTTTTTTTTTGTTTTGTTTTTTTTTTATTATTTTAAGTGAGGCAATTGGGGTTAAGTGACTTGCACAGGGTCACACAGCTAGTAAGTGTTAAGTGGCTGAGGCCAGATTTGAACTCAGGTACTCCTGACTCCAGGGCCAGTGCTCTATCCACTGCGCCACCTAGCTGCCCCTTTTTTTGTTTTTGTTTTTGTTTTTTGGACTGTGGAGTTTTTGTCTTTAGTTCTATCCCCAGTGCTTAGCACAGTGCTGGCACATAGTAGGTACTTCAAAAATTATTATAAATGACAATATATGCATGAGAGTAATACAAAGCAAATCAATGCAAGAGAAAAATAATAAAACAGAGGCATCCAGCATTTTATATATGTATGTATATGTGAATGTATAAATATAGACATAGACATATACACATATACATGCATGTATATACATGAGTGTGTAGACACACATATATACATACATGTGGACATGTGTGTGTGTATATATCAAGCATAACCCACAAGGCATATATTGCATTGTTGGCATTGTCCTCTGGCTACATTTGTAACACTTTCTCCTGGTTTACTTAAGCCTATACATTAGGCTACATCACCTACATATATCAGATAGCCCTTGTTCTATGATTTGATGACCTATCTGGCCTTATTCCAGTATTATTTGATAGTATTAGCTGATCATAATCCTTATCAGAACAATAGTCCTTTCCAAATCCTAAACTTATAGAGGATCCAGGATGGCTAGCAATGTTACTAATTCTTGAAGAAAAATATGCAAAGTCTTCCTCATTTGAAAAGTTTATTTCAGAAACCCTGTATATGATGCAAGTGGTCACTTTTCCTTAGAATCTACTGAGATGAATGACCATCACTTGCAACTTGTACATTAGAGTCCAATTAACTCACCAATATCTGACTTCAGTGAGTCACCAGCCTCTGATGATTATGCCAACAGATAGGTCATAAAATCTCTTCATTGCTAAGCATGCAGTGGCTTTTCATGATCTGTTATCTTGTATGTCCCATGAATGCCAAGATTTCTATCAAGACTTCAGCCATCCAATTAAAAGTCTTTACAATGAATTTGAGTATCAAGGTGTTCCTTATTTCTTTCAATGTTCTTCTGAGCTTAGGCTAAAGATAGGTGGCAAACTTCCATTCACTTCTCTTTCAGCTGAGAGATGTATTAATGGTGGCTGACCTAATGGGTTTTTTCTTTTTCTTTTTCTTTTTTTGCATGGGGCAATGAGGGTTAAGTGATTTGCCCATGGTCACACAGGAGTAAGTGTCAAGTGTTTGAGGCCAAATTTGAATTCAGTTCTTCCTGAATCCAGGGCTGCTGCTTTACCCACTGTGTCACCTAGCTGCCCTGACCTAATAAGTTTTTGAAAGCTTATTCCTGTTCAAAAGGTTTTGTTTATTTTAAGACAATTTACTAGTTCTTACCTATCTGCTTCTTTTGCTTCCTCAATCAGATATGCTCGAGTAATGTTGTTCAGTGAGTTAGCAATAGGAACACATTTAAAACAAATTTTGAATAATATGACTAAATCCTAGAAAGGTCCTTAGGTCTTGAAGATTCTCTGCATGTTACAAGTGTCTACCTTCTTTGGGTCAGTGTTCACACTTTGTTGAGATACAGTGGGGCTCTACAAAACTAGAACTTGTCAATGGAAAGTTTTCAGCCATTTTTCTTAAACTAATCCAAGACTTTTCATGTTCTTCCAAGGTCTTCCAAAAGTCACTGGTGTTGCCATAGTATATAGACACTCAAAAGTAGTTCATGTCCCCAACTACTTTATCCATTAGTCTTTGGAAAGTAGCAGGTGCCCCTGAGCTGCCTTGGATCATGTGCTTGAATTGGCAACACCTACCGAACCAGATGATAGCAGTCTTCTCTTTGTTTTCCTCCACCATTGGGATCTGAGAGCAGCCACTACCAGACTATGGAAAACCTCTGGCTGCCTAACAGATGAACCAGGGCATCTTGAAATCTAGGCATGGTGTACCAGTCTACTTTGGTCCTCTTGTTCAAGGCATGTTCATCAACACACTTAGGTACCTTTCCCTTATTCATTGGCACCATCACAATGGCTACAAATATGAGCTATTCAGCTCAGAGATGATGCCATTTACCAAATGATTCTTGAGATGCCAGAGATCTTTCATCACAAACAGATATTTTCTAGCTCTTTCTCACAGTGGGGAGGCAGTAAGGTGGACTACTGAGTCACTCTTTAAGCACTGAGAACACATTTTTCCTCCAAGTAAGCCTCTGTCTCATCCACTCCTTGCACTCCTTTGGTAACAGGGAATCCCCCAACTCAAATATCTTTTGATCTACTTTGAAAGCTGAGAGGCCAGGGTTGTAAAGTTGTCATGGTGATGACAGCCTGCTTCAATCCTCCTAGACTGAACATATTCTTTACGCACACTTGCATGGATGGTCACACTGCATAAGTATCAATGTCCAGTTTGTTTCTTGCAATATTCTGCTACTAACCTAAAAATATCAAAAGGTTTCTAGTTTGGCCTTCCTGCCATCAGCAATATCTTTAGAGACTTATAAAGTTAATTCAATGTGTCCCAAGTATGGATAGGGGTTTTTTCACTCGGTCCTCCAAGACCCAAACCTTCAAGAGGTTATAAGGATGCTTTCTTCAAATGCTTATCAAAGAATGACTGGAAGACAACTTTCACTCTGTAGGATAGCAGTACAGTCTTCCTTCTCATTTCTACTATCACATTCATACAAGAACCAATGAATCCAGGTAGGAAAAATCCAGTAAGAAAGTCTAATGAAGTCATGGTTATTGTTTGCAGGGATCAGAGTAATCACCCTCCCTCTCCATCTCCTTTTCCTGAAGCTAGTCCTATAGTCCTGTAGTCTGCAAATTCTGTCCCACCAAAGTTATATGCCTTGTATAAAGCCATGTCTTCCACAACTGTAACAGAAGGAATAGCTGCCTCCCTGGGCTTCTTCTCATAATGATGTCCATGTATCAGAACATCCTGCCTACCTTTCCCTTGGTTTGTTACTTTTCTAAGTGACACAGATTTGTCCCTGAGTCATATATCTCTAGAGTTTCTGTGAGTTTCTTCAGTTGAGTTAGCACCTAGAAGGCTATTCTTCTATATAATTTCTATGAATTATGAATGGGTAAATTCCCTCAAGGTGTTTGGAGTCCAATGTTTGGCATGAGATATTTCTGGACTTCACCTATTCAAATGACTTCAGATCATTAGGTCATCACAACTTAATTTTCAGTCTTTAGGTCTTTTTCAGGTCAAGCCAGACCCATAGTCCTATAGTTACTTGGGTCATTCTTGTCAAGTTCCTATTCTCTTCTGGAGAAGTGGTTGTCCAGACATAGGAATTAGGATGACTATCACCCTCTCAATGAACTTTCCTCCCCAAATACTCAATCAGTGCTACTGCTGCCAATTCACCAGTGCTATAGAGTGATCTAACTTTATGCGTGAATTTTAAGGCTATAAGTACAAGGCTTCGTTTCTTCATACCCTGCAAGTACTCAAAGGTAGAGCCAATCATGGCGCTATCAGAAGGCCTGTCAAAATTCTAACAGATTTCTGCAGCTCTCCCAGCCCAATCCTCCATAAAGCCTTCCTTGGGAGAATCAAGGATCTTCCCTGAAAATGTTCTGAGATTGAATTTATCTTTGCCATCTAGAACAAGATCTACAGTGTATGTTGTCTCCAGGGGAAGCTTCTTTCTATCTTTTGGAAGACCTAGCCACAGTGTGATGTGCTGGTGGGTTGGTTCTGTCCACCATGATGGAACTATCTGAGTCTTCTTGCAAGTGACATGCTGCTATTTGAGTTGTGAAAGCTTGCTTTCCATTGACTTCTAGCTACAGAGTATAGACTTAAGCATCATTCAAGCATGTTTCTTCCCCAAAAAAGATCCTTCTGTAAGTGCAGGTGAAACTCCAAACCTATTTTCAAACCTAAACTTCAATTGCTGCACTGAGGCATCACTTCCATTCATTAATGCTGCAATTGTATTATATAATTCTTCCCCCTCAAATAGAGGCATGTGGACCAATTCCCAAGTACTGCATCCTACCTGGTTTTTTTTCAGATATTCTTGAAGGTTTGGATAATTGGTACTCTATAGAGCATATCCTTGGGGGATGTTGCTGCTCTTATTCCTATATAGACTTTTTTATAGCCTCACCCAATTCTCTTACCCTGCTCTTTGTAAAATTGTTTATTACATCTCCTCATTCAACACAGCCTCTCTTCCTTTTTTTACAGCCTCTCTTCCATGTAGCAGTAGCCTCTTATGAATATAATTCTCCACAAATTGGCAATATTCTTGCTCCATAATGGCAAGATTTTATCCATTCACCAAAAAGCAATACAATAATTAGCAGAAAAATAAATCAATTCTAAAAACACAAATTAGAAACAGTAAAAATAAGGTCAACCAGTTGTTAGCAGAGTACAGCAATTATACAACCATTAATGCCCTCTTAGACATAAACCAAAAACAAAATTCTAACAATAAAAATGTTTAAAATATAATGCAAGAATTCTTGCTTGAATAATGAGCAAATGAAACAAACAAAAATGAAACTATTAAAATTTAGCACAATATCTAAACTCTCAGAGGGGGAAAATATCCTTGATGAAATTCCCAATTTGTGATTCCATTACTACAATTAGCTTATTTTAAATCTAAGTGGCAATATAATAACCCCATGAGGTCCACATAATTCTTTCCTCTTCATTTTTAAGAAGTTTCTTTTAGATGAAAAGTTATGGGTTCAATCACCAAGACTCTGAGTCCCCAGTTAGGAAAATCCTTAGACATTTAGGCTATATCTATGTCTGTTCATCTCTAGACTTTTTGTGGTTGAGACAAAGTTTAGTTTACTTGAAACATCTGGGCAAAAATATACCAGGTTATATTAAAGGGTCTGTGGATATACAGACATTGAGAATAGAAACTGAAGAAAGAGCTAACCTCTTCTCAGGATTTCTTTCATCCCAGATCTGCTCTGAGAAGCCTGTAAAGCCAACTGTCCCCATCAATATCTCCATTCTCTGCTGGAGTTCAGTCCTATCATTGTTCCTCAGGGACATGCTGAAATATCAATCTCTATCCAAGAGTCTCTATATGCTTTTCTAACAGTTCCTTCCCATGACTAAATCTCTCTCACATAATGGCATTAATTGATTCAAGGCACTGTACAGGCCCTGTTCATACTCAGTTCTCATTGATCAATTGATTCAATCATGAAGTCTTCTCACTAACAAAAGTAATTACTTTTAAGTAGGTAAGATAATCAATGGAGCCCCAGCCTTACAGTAGAAACCTAATAAGTAAAGAAGGTAAGAGAGAAAAAGGCATGGAGGTGGGAGAAGAAAGAGAGGGAGAGTGAGAGCGAGAATTCAGAAGAGAGAAGGAAGCATATGGATGAGTCATGGGATATGAATGCAGAAAGAGAAAGTGGACTGAGAAATAACAAGTTATACTTCTATCAGCTTATATCCAGGTAACTTCCCCAGTCTCCATCCAGACCACAATGGTGATAGGATTCTTTTTTTTTTTTTTTTTGGTGAGGCAATGGGGGTTAAGTGACTTGCCCAGGGTCACACAGCTAGTGTCAAGTGTCTGACGCTGGATTTGAACTCAGGTACTCCTGAATCCAGGGCTGGTGCTTTAACCACTGCGCCATCTAGCTGCCCCATGGTGATAGGATTCTAAACAATGGTAAGAAGGCTCTGGAAGATCTTAACTTGTAAAATCTACTGTCACATTTCTCCTAATGTTTTTCTAAAGAAATGTACAGATCAATCAGTAAACAAGCATTGGCTAAATAGTATGACACCAGGTGCTGGAGAAATATGGGAAAGAATGCAGCAGTGCCCTGCCCTCAAACAGTGCACATTCTCTTGGTGGTGACAGCCCATCAGCAATGTCAGCATAGAATTGAAGTTCTTAGTCTGTGCAGAACCCTGCCACCACTGATTCGGGAGTTAAGGGAGCAAAAGGGCCACCTAGGTGGCACAAAGAATAAAGCCCTGGCCCTGAAGTCAGAAGGACCTGAGTTCAAATATCATCTCAGACACTTACTAGCTGTGTGACCCTGGGCAAGTCACTTAACCCCAATTGACTCAAACATCCAGGACTATCCCCAGTCATCCTGCTGTATATCTTGCCACTGGACCCAGATGGCTCTGGGGGAGAGAGTGAGACTGGTGACCTTGCACAGCCCTCCCTCACCTAAATCCAGTTCATTGCAAGTCATGACATCACCTCCCAATGTCATGTTCCTCTTTGAGAATGAAGGCCAAACAACAACAACAACAAGGGAGCAGAATGGTGGTCCCTGACTGGGTTCTGGCCCTGCCCTTCTTAACAAACACCAAGCATGGCCTTTAAAAATTGGAAAACGTTTCCATAGGAGAGCATCATTGGTGGAAATCTACTGATTGAAATCTACTTATCCCTGGAGCAGCCTGAAATTGACTTGTGAATAAATAATGTGCCAAAAAATGAAAAGAGAAAGCAAGATTGTCCGAGGTCTATTTGAGCCTGAAGGAAGCATTTTCCAAGTCTGCATACTGGCAGCAAATTGATGTGTCTGATTACCAATTAGTCTTCTCTATTCATTAGGCCAGCTCCAGCAGGGTATTTTAGCAGCACTTTATTAGCAAGTTAGTCCTTGTTGCAAGCATGTATTTCAGAGAAATAAAATCACTGTTCTATTAAAAGTCTGTGATTCCTGTAGTTCCTAAGTTCAGAATTGGTTTCCAGCAAAGAGGCAGGTATCAGTAAAAATGTATTCTGAAGACTAAGGATGTCAAGGGCAGTATGGTGCAGTGGTAAATGCACTGGGTACAGATTCTAAGGATCTGATTTCAAATCTCACCTCTGTGTGATTCTGGACAGATCCCTTTAATCTCCTCGAGCCTCACTTGGCTCCTCTGTAAAATGCGGGGGCTGGATTAGATAATCTCTAAAGATACTTCAACTTGAACAGCCTACGATACTCTAATTTTAGCTGCAGTTGAAATGGTTTCCAAAGAGGCCCTGGGTCCCCAGCCTCCCCCAACCCTTTTCCCATGCATTTTTTAAAAGTAGCTAGCAGAGGCACGCTCCTGGAAAAGCTCTGATTCCCCCAGCTGAATTCAGAGCCTCATTATTCCATCGATATTTGTTCAGTTCATCTGGCCCCCATGATCTCAGACTCATCATGATGAGTGAGGCCATCTCCTTTTGTTTCCAATGTTTGGCTTTCTCTAGTTAATGAGATAACCACATTTTCTTGATTCTGTCTCTTTTTATGTTCAAGCATAAATAATAACTGTTAAAATACAAAAGATCCAATATCTGTATTATTGCTTTCTCTGTATAGTTGCAGGATTTAATTGCCATGTTTGGAGAAGACACTGAGATTCTTAGATGGAAAAACACACCACTGAAGCTTCAGTGGCTCAATTTGGTCTCCAAATTCAAACTACAAGATAAGACTAGCTTACCCTTCCATTCCACATTGGGTCCTGTAAAGAATGAATGGCCTGGGGGGCAGCTAGGTGGCACAATGGATAGAGCACCGGCCCTGGATTCAGGAGGACCTCAGACACTTGACACTTACTAGCTATGTGACCTTGGGCAAGTCACTTAACCTTCATTGCCCCACAAAAAAGAAAAAAGGAATGAATGGCCTGACAACAAGGCGCCAAAGCAGAGATTGTCAAAGAGCCAATAAAGTAGAAGCTGCCTGAGGTCAGGAATTGCTTCAAATATTCTCTGCTTTTTGCCCAGGCCTTAGCACATTGAAGAGGAAAAGGAGGTAGACTGTACCTATAATATTTTCATCTTAGGGAACACCCACTTAGGAAACTATCAATGAAGATGGACATTTGCTGTACAGCTTCAAGCTTTAAAAAGTTGCCGGAGTATCAAGAGGTGAAGACAGTTGCTCACAACTGTCACAATACAGGGTCACAAGTGGGATTAGAACTCAGGTCTTCCTCACTCTGAGGTTAGATCTCCCTATTAACTAACTAGTGCTTATTGAATTGTGGAATGGAATGGAATGGTGATGGCCATTTTACAAATCAGATAGCTAGGCAAGAATGAGCTGTCAGTCACTCTGATCAGATCCCAAGAGCTTTGGAAATGAAGTACCTTAATATTACTGCACTCCTCAGTCCAGGAAAAATGCCAATCATACCCTTAGATTATCCTTCATCTATCTCCTGTCACATAAATACCATCCTAGGCTCCGGGTTCTATTCTTACCTAGGCTATGGAAACAGCCTTCTGATTGATCTTACTGCCCTTAGTCTCTTCCCTTTCAACTCCATCCTCCTAAAAGCTGCCAAATTAATATTCCCAAAGCACAATCCAACCATATTACTCTACTCTTCACAAAACTTAATTTTTATTTCTTCAAATTAACAGAAATTTCTTTTTTCTCCTCCAATAGAAAAAAAAAAGAAAAACAAAATTCTTGTAATAAATATGCCTAGCCAAGCAAAACAAATTCCCAAATTGGCCACAAGAACACATGTACTGCTGGGTATCTAGAGTCCATCACCTCTCTGTCAGGAGGCAGGTAGCATGCTTTATCATGTGTCCTCTGTAATTGTGGTTGGCCATTCCAATGATAAGAGTTCTTAAGTCATGCAAAGTTGTTTGTCTCTACCACATTGTTGTTATTGCATAAATTGCCCTTCTGGTTCTGCTCCCTTCATTCTGTATTAGTTCACAAGTATTCCCAGGTTTCTCTGAAATTGGCCCATTCTTCATTGTCATGGCACAATAATGTTCTTTTACATTCATAAAACATAATTTGTCCAACCATTCCTCAATTAATAGCCACCCCTTTCATTAATATTTCTTTGCCACCACAAAAACAAGTAGCTGCTATAAATATTTTTGTACCTATGGGTCCTTTTTCCCTTTCTTTGATCTCTTTGCAAGAATAGGCCAAAGAATATACATGGTTAACATGTTTCCAATTTTATTTCCACAACAGCTGGACTAATTCACTGCTCTGCCAGCAGTGTATCAGTAGTACTGTTTTCCCACAGCACCTATACTAGTTGTCACTTTTTTCATCCACCATGTCAATCTGATATGTGTGAAGTGGAACCTCAGAGCTCCTTAAATTGTATTTCTTTAATCATTAGTGATTTGAAACACTTTTCACATTCACTTTTCACATAGAAAACTGTTGGATCACATCCTTTGACCATTTATCAATTGGAGAATATCACTCATTCTAATAAACTTGAATCAGTTCTTTACATGTCTTGGACATGAGACCTTTATCAGAGAAACTCACTGCAAAGATTTTCTTCCAACTATCCATTTCCCTTCTAACTTATGTTCACTGATTTTGTTCAATGAAGTTTTTAAGATAAATATATGCACTCAAAATTGTCCATTTTATCTTACATGTTCTTCTGTATACATTTTGGTTATAGATTAATCCCCTATATATAGATATGACCAGAAGTTTGATCTTTGCTCCTCTAATTTAAGGTTATGATATTCCCTTTTTTCTTTAAGTCATGTATCCATTTGGAGCTAATCTTGCTTAATGGTATGGAGTGTTGATCTAAACCTAATTTCTTCCAGACTACTTCTTATTTTTCCCACATTTTTTATCATATAGTGAGTTCTTACCCCAGTAGCTTAGGCCTTTGGGTTTGTCAACTCCAGGCCACTGGATTCATTTGGTTTTATATATGATTCACTTAATCTATCCAACTGGTCAATCTTCCTATTTCTCAACTAGGTCCAAACTGGACAATTACTGCTTTACCATAGCTTAGGATCTGGTACTACCAGACCTTCTTCTTTCACACTTTTTCTATTACTTCCCTAGAGCTTCTCGACCTCTTGTTCCTTCAAATGAAGTTCATTATTATTTTTACAGTCCTATACAGTAATCATTTGCTAGTCATACTGTTATGGCATCGAAGAAGTAAATTAATTTAGTTAGTATTGCCATTTTTATTCTATCAGCTCAGAACTACCCACCAACAATAATAACTTCTCCAATTATTTGTCTATTTTGGGGAAAGTGTTTTGTAGTTGTATTCATATCATTACTATGCATGTCTTGATGGGCTCTCAAGTGCTTTCTTCTCATTCTATAGTTATTTTGAATATAATTTCTCTTTCTATTGGATTTTGTTGGTAATAGAAACACTAATGACATATGTGAAATTATCTCACATCTTGCAACTCTGCAGAAGTTATTAATGGATTTTCTAAGTAAATGATCATATGTATCAATCACTGTTTCTTCTTTACCTCTGCTTATTCCCTCAATTTTTTATTGTCTTATAATAGCTGACATTTCTAGAACTATAGCAAATAGTAGTGCTGATCATGGAGATTCTTGTTCCACCCATGATTTTTTGTTGTTTTTGTTTGTTTGGTTGTTTTTTTGCAGGGCAGTGAGGGCTAAGTGACTTGCCCAGGGTCACACAGTTAGTAAGTGCCAAGTGCCTGAGGCCACATTTGAAATCAGGTCCTCCTGAATCCAGGGCCAGTGCTTTATCCACTGCACCACCTAGCTGCCCCTTTGCCCCTGATCTTATAAAAAAAAATCCTCTGGATTAAACCTTTTATATATTCTAGATGTTGGTATTAAATAGATATTACTTATTGAGAAAAGGCATCTAATTCCTAGGTACCTAATGCATACCTAATTCTAATTCCTATGTTTTCTAGTGTCTTTTTTTTTTTAACAAAAAATGGGATTTGTCTTGTCAAAAGCTTTTTCTGTCTCTGTTGATGGAATTTTACAATTTTGGTTATTCTTGTTATCACTATGGTCCACCTTGTTGATGGTTTTCCTAATATTGCATCAACTATGCATTCCTGGGACAAATCCCAGCTGCTTGTAGATGATTTTTGAAATGTTGCTTTGGCTTGGTTAGGGGAAGGCAGCCTCACTCCCACACACCTACTTTTGCAAAACCCTCCAAATCACACCAGACCAAATCATCATCAAGAAAATCAATAAGAAACTACAGGAAGTAAAAGCAAGAATTATGCATAAAATGTGCCATGGAAACATTTTAAATGCCCCAAAGAAAACAAAAGGAAGCTCCGAAAGAAGTACAGACAAATAGCACAGCATTAAAAGTATGGAGTGGGATCTATTATAGGCTTTTTTTTTTTTAGTGAGGCAGTTGGGGTTAAGTGACTTGCCCAGGGTCACACAGCTACTAAGTGTTAAGTGTGTTAGGCCAGATTTGAACTCAGGTCCTCCTGTCTCCAGGGCCGGTGCTCTATCCACTGCGCCACCTAGCTGCCCCTATAGGCTTTTTTTGTAGCATAAACTACATCCAATATAGATTAAGGGCTTCATATATAATCCTCTTCATGTGTTCTACTTTGTATATGAAAACACTCAAGGTGGGGACAAGGGGTTAATTTCACAACTTATAAAGCTTTTTTTCTTTTTTAAAAGACACTGTTTTTCCTTCATTTTGCTTCAGGTAAAATACCACCTCTTCTGTTTGGTGTTTTAAGGCCTTCAGCATCTTACTCTCCAGTCCATCTTTCTAGACTATATTTTCCTTTATGAATTCTATACTGCAGTCAAACAGGTCTATAAGATGCTCTCCCAAAATGACATTCCATCTCCTACTTCCATACCTTTGCACAGGCTGTGCCCTCCCCTTCCCCCTTTACTAAATGTTCTCCTTTCTTACCTCTTCCCCAGAGAACTGATAACTCTACTCAAGGCTTAGGTCATGCATGCCTCCTCCCTTCAGAGAACTTTCCTGATTCCTTCCACTGTTAAAGCCAGTCCAAATTCATGTATTGCTCTTACACATAGTCTATATACAGTCTCCTGCATCTTCATAGTAGAATGTGAGCTGCCTGAGAGATGGAATTGCCCGACTCTTGTCTTTGCAGAACCAGCGCCAAGTCCAGGATCCAGTATACACTAGGTGATTAATAAATGCTCATTTATTCCAGCTCTTCATTCTACCAAACAGTCCTCACATGGCCTGGTCCCTTCATCTTTGCAGTCACCCTTCACTAAAACATATTTTAATTTGCCGATGTCCTTGGTGCCATACTCCAGGCATGGGCAGATTGGGGTAGAATACAGCAGCTCTATCACCTCCCAAACTCTGACATGGCCTGAGCTTGCATTACCACTTGGGGCTGCCATGCTACATGGTTGACTCATTATCAGCTTGGAATCCACTTATACCACCCAATCTTCTCTCAGACTGCTTGGCCCCTCCAGATTCACCTCAGGAGCCCCTGTGCTGGTCTCTCCTGATTAACCGCTGTTCAGTACAACCAAATGGGGAAACCACTCTCCAATGTACACCACATTTGCAAAGAGTTGCTCATTAAGCTCCAGAGGTGATAACCCTTGCCTTCTGTTTCCCATTCCCTCCTCTTCCTTCATGAATGAGCTCTGAATGGAGAGCCTTGAGGTATAGATAGGCGATCCCCATCAGGAGCAGATAGGCAGGTTTCTTTCATTTCATTGTGGAATGTGTTCTTTCTAAGAAGCCAGACACCTAGTCCTTGCATTTAGAGAACTAGGACTTGAGAGAATATGTAGCTAAGAGCTTTTCTGCAATAAAGCTAGAAGACTCTCATTGAACTTCTGTTTGGAACTGATGTTTGTTCATATATGGCTTTCTATTTCTGATGGACAGTAGCAGATGTAGGCCTAGAAGAAACCTCAGAGACCACATAGCCAAGACAGCTAGGCAGCACAGTAGATAGAACCTGGACATGGAATCAAGGGGATTTGAGTTCTAATCCTGATTCAGACACTTAAAAGAGTCAGTAATAACAGTATATAGCACTTTACAAATATTCTTTCATTTTATCCTCACAACACATAGGTGGTATTATTCTTCCCATTTTACAGATGAGACAACTGAGGCAGACAGATACTAAGTGATCTATCCATGGTTCTTCACTTAGTAAATGTCTGAGGGGAGGATTGATCTCTTCCAGCTTTAAATATATGATCCTACTTCAACTCCCTATAGATGAGGAAACAGTCAAACAGGTCACAAATAAGTTATAATTTAATCCCATGTTCTCTGACTCTGGAAGAAAGGTTCTTTCCACTGTAGCCTGATACTATAAGCTGTCACATAGGAGCTGAAAAGGATTTTAGAGACCACCTAGTACAACCCCCTCATTTTAGAAAAAGGAAAGTGAGGCCCAGAAAGGGATTCACCCAAGGTTCCATGGGTAATACCAAAGGTAGGATTTGAATTTGGTCCTCTGAACCCCAGAACCAATGTTCTTCACACTGTACCATGCCATGCTGTCTTCTAGTATTTCCTGAATAGTTATAATTGACATAATCATAGCTGAATATTGAGTAAGGTCATTTCCTACACCTAGGCTATCATCAACATAGCTATTTCTTACACATACAGAGCCTTAATGCCTTTTGACCAATGGGATTTGTGTCCATGTCTCCATGGCAGAAGCATCCAATATGGCAGAGCCCTTAAATTTGCATTCAATGTTTTAATTTAATAAGATTTAGGGCTGATGGTACAATGGAAAGAACACTGGCCTTGCACTCAAGAGAGGTCCAGGCTCATCCAAAAAGCACTTCTTATATGCCTACTATGTGTCAGGCCCTGTTCTTGGTGCTGACGACATGAAGACAAAATGAAACAATTCCCTACCATTCCCTAAATTCTGGAGAGGGATAGGAAACACAAGTGTAAACATATAAGCAAATATATGTTCATTTGAGATGGAAGTGAATACTGCTAATAGCTAAGTAAGGGGAAGAATGGAAGGAAGAGAGTTGATAAAGTGCTTACTATGTTGGAAGCGCTGTGTTACATGCTTTTATAATGATCTCATTCAACCCAGGAAAAAGCTTTCCATGGCAAGTGGCACATGAGCTAGACTTGGAAGGAAGGTAAATCTATGTCCATAGAGGTATTTGATACATATCCAACCAGAACACAAAAGAAGATGGTAGTAGAAATGTTGGCTCTCAGGTTCTCTTTGGAGGAAACTAGGTGGTGCAATGGATAGATCCATAAGCCTAGCCTCAGGAAGCCTTGAGTTCAATCCAGCCTCAGACTCTTACTAGCTATATTATTCTGGATAATCTACCTACCTCAGGCTATCTATTTATCTACCTCAGTCTCCTCAACTGCAAAATGGGGGTAATGATAGCACTTACCTCCCAGGACTGTTATGAGGAACAAATGAGATAATATTTTTAAAGTGCTTAGCCTGACACATAGATCCTTCCTTCCTTTTTTGCTTGCTTGCTTCCTTCCTTCCTCCCTTCTCTTCCTTCACTTCCTTTCCTTCCTTCCCTCTCTTCCTTCCTTTCCTTCCTTCCTTTCCTTCCTTCTCTTCCTTCCCTCCTTCTTTCCTTTCTTCCTTCATTCTCTTCCTTCCCTCCTTCTTTCCTTTCTTCCTTCATTCTCTTCCTTCCTTCCTTCCAGAAGTAAATGAAAGTTAGCAGACACTAGTTCATTTCATGCCCTAAGCAATTTTTTTAAACTTTCATTTTAAAGGAAATTTGTTCATTTCTTCCTGTACTGCTCATGGTAGCAAAAAAAGCCACCAAGAAATAATGGCAGTTTTTGCACTGGCATTTGGTACAAAAAATGAAAAGATAGAGGGATTCTATGAGGGACATAACATGGTCTTCTAAACAAAGTCAACATACACTTTTTGATACTTGGTGACTTCACTGCAAAAGTTATCTGGGAGGATGGGGGAAAGTACACTGTACAACATGGTAAGTTAAGAAACAAAAGAGTTTGTCAATTGCTCAGATGTCTTACATTTAGGTATCATGCAGACTTTCTGTCAGAACAAAGTGCAGTGAACATAATGAGGACTGAGAAACAAGACAAAAAGTGAAATTGAATAAATCTTATTGAAGAAGTCAATCCATGTAGAATACAGTTATTAAGCATCTATTATGAACCAAACACCATGCAAGGTATTGGAAATAGCAATACAAAAATGAAACAGCTCCTGCTTTCAAGGAATTTAATTCTATTGGAAGAAACAACATATATAGACTAGGGATGACATCTCTGATTTCATTGTTATAGGGAGTTCTTGGATGAGGAAACTCCCTCTACCATTCCTGATTGACAACTTCTTAGAACTTATAATCTTAGAGAGGGACCCAGAGCATTTAGAGGTTAAATAATTTAAGTATTTATCAGAGGCAGGACTGAAAGAAATACTAGTCTTCCTGGTTCCAACCCTCATTCTCTAGCTACTGCATAAGATACATACAAAATAAACAAAATATAAGGGGGAGCATGGAAAGGGATGAGCTACCATAGCAGCTGGGGTCATCAGGAAAGATTTCACCTAGAAGGTACCACTTGAGCTAAGGAATCTAATGGTTCTAAAAGGGACATTCTAAAGGTTTCTAAAAGTTGAGAAGGGACAGCCAACACAAAAGCCTGGAGATGGTACTGTCATGTGTGAGGAACAAAAAGATCAGTTTAGTTGGCCCACTGAATGTAGAAGGGGAGTGAAACATTCAACAAGGATAAGATTTCTAGCTTTATCAGCTACAAAAGTAGAATCAGATTGTGAAGAGTTTTTAAGTCCTAAGAGAGGAGTTTGTATTTGGCAATAGATAGAGGTAAGAGGCAGCCCCTAGAGTTTACTGAGCAAATGGATGATATTGTTAGACTTACACTTGGGGAGTGTTGCTTTGACAGGAATGGGAAGGAAGGACTTGAGGAGGCAAAATCGATAGTCCAAGAGAGAAATAAATAGTGGGGTCCTGAATTCAGACAGTGGCTGTGGAAGAAGAGAGAATAGGATGGATATGGGAAATGCTGTGTAGGCAGAATCAATAAGATCTGGCAACTGATTGGACATGAGGGGTGGAGGCAACAAAGAGTTAAGGATGACACTAAGACTACAAATCTGAGAGCCTGGAATAATGGTGGTACCTTAGACAGCAATGGAACAATTGGAAAGAGGTGGGAGTGGGGAGATGCTGAATTCTGTTTTGGACATGTTGTGTTTGGGATGTGGACAGGATATCCCATTGAAAAAGTCCAATAGGCACTTGGTGATGTGGGACTGAAGTTTAAGAGGAAGAATATGGCTTGATATATAGAGATAAGAAAGAGAAAAGAGAAAGGAAGGGAGGGAGGGAGAGAAAGAGAGAGAGAGGAAGGGAGGGAGGAAGGGAGAGGGAGAGAGAGAGAGGGAGAGAGAGAGAGAGGGAGAGAGAGAGAGAGAGACAGAGAGAGAGAGACAGAGAGAGACGGAGAGAGAGAGAGAGAGAGGGAGGGAGGGAGAGAGAGAGAGGGAGAGAGTCTGAAACTTTTCCATAAAGAAGGTAATTTAATATGTTTAACATAATTGTACTGTATAACTTATACCAGATTGCTTGCTGTCTTGGGGAGAGGGGAGGGAAGGGAGAGGGAGAAAAAAAATGGAAACTTAAAATCTTACAAAAATAATGGGTTTTTGTGTTTTTTCCATAAAAGTATTTTATTAATTTCCAGTTACATGTAGAGATATTTTGCAACATTTGTTTTTATAAGATTTGTAGTTTCAAGTTTTTCTCCCTCCCTCCCCTCCCTCCCCCCTCCCCAAGAAAGCAAGCAATCTGATATAGGTTATATATATACACAAAAATGAACGTTGAAAACTATCTTTACTGTAATTGTAAAAAATAAAATACTAATATTTTTTAAAAGAAGGTGATTTAACCCATAACCACTGATGGGACACCAATGATTGGGAGATGCTATGAATAATTTCAGAATCTACTGTCTGTGGGCAATCATCAAAGCAAAGGCAAAGAAAAATCAAAGCAGAAGAAAGAATAGAGATAAGAAGAAAGCAGTTCCTGCAACTGTAACAGCTTCAACCTATATGATTCAAACAAGCTATCAATAGTAAAAACTGGGAAATGGAAAAAGGCAAGGATACCGACCTTGATTATCACCATCTCATGCTAAAATTTAACAGATGAAAGCAGTCGCCATGAGAAAAGAATCAAAGGAGCCCAGAAACTATCTTAACCCAGACAACAATCCTTGTCACTTGAGAGAGATGAGACAAATGATAGTAACAGCAGTTTAAAATATAAACTCATCTGTAAAGCACTATGAAGGGGATGGGTAAAAGATTACAACCAGCCTGTGGAGAGTTTGGCCTAAGACCCAATTACACCATATCATCCCAAGAATATTCATAGATGAAACAACAAATAGATAAGAAATGGAAGAGATTTGTCAGTGTTCCTATAATGATCTATTTTCTTGAGCAATGACATGAACTGTAGCCCCTCAGACTCTTACATGAGGAAGTTGAAATCAGAAGGTGAAGTAGAGACGAGAGATAGAAATAGCAATTAATAATACTACTACTAAAACAGCTTTCATTTATAGAATACCAATATTGCTAGGCACTTACAAATATTACTCCATTTGATCCTCACAACAGCCTGTGAGGTAAATGCTGTTATTATCCCTGTCTTACAGTTAAGGAAGCTGAGGCAAACAGAGGTGTCTAAGGTAACACAACAAGGAAGCACCTGAGACCCAGAGAGGAAGACCCCAATGGGAGGAGGGACCCAGAATGTCCAAGGGAAGTTCAAGAGTGAAACTGCAAGTGAGGCATGACAACGATGTTTGTAAAATCAGAACTGAACCAGATGGGGAAAAAAGAATTAAAGATGCCATTGTTCCCGATCAAGTTCCAGGACTCCCTGAAATTGATATATCCATGGACTCCTTAGGGATCCAAAGATCCCAGGTTAAGAATCCCTAGTCTGGGGAACCCTTTCATTTTTTCAGCCCAGCAAACTGTGGCCCCAAACCTATTAAAAGGATGCTCAGTCGATCCCTCCTGAACAATTTTGTGCAACCCACATGCCAAGCTCCAATTTTTGTCCTCCTCTTCTCAGTCCCAGGTACAGTTTGCAGCTCCTTCCTTCACTCAGACGCAGATGAAATGTGGCTTCCTAGAATCTAGCATCCCATCATGGCCATGAATGCACATTTATTTTTTTGTAGCCATTATATAGGGAGGGTTAAATCCTCCCTGATGTCTTCTTCTGTAGCTCCCCTAGAGAGTTATTAGAGTCTTAGAAACTAAATTACTTGAAATTGTGGGCTAAGAAAAATGCACCTTTTAGGCCAGCTGCCTGACTGAGAAGCTGTGGAACAGTTGATGTGCTGGGCTAGAGAACAGCTATGTTACACCAGTGCCCCAAAGGGACCATGTCAGCCTCCGATCAAGAGGCCCGTGAGCTCATGCATTTATGCATTTAGGCAATTTTTGAGTTTCCAAGCCTTCATTCCTATCAGAAATGTCAGGTCCTCCCGCCAACATGTCCGAATGGGGCTTTGTTTCCATTGGCTCAGGGAAAACAAACATCCATCTTGGGGCTGTTCAGGTGCCAGCATTTCTGGAAATGTTTTCACCTAATACTTCCCGGAGAAAACGTAGCCTAATAAAATGTTAGTTTAAGACATTCGTTGTGTTGTTTGTTTTGCCAAAGTGCAGTCATGGGAGTTACAATCCTGCTATAGGAAAACTGGAAGTTGGGAGCAAGGGTGAATTTTCATTTCCAAGGACCTATTGTGTGGTCACTGATCATTAGGGCTCAATATTCAATGTCCAGGTGCCAACTGCCAAAAGGCACCTTTCTACCACCAGTGGCCTCCCCAGAATGGCAGGTGGCTATGAGTCATGGAATTTCAGGATCTCCGAAAAATCACACCTGCAAAGGACCCAAAGGTCAATGGAAAGATATATGGAGAGTTTAGTCAGGCTGCTACATGTCAACAACTTGACTTCATGAATCCACTGAAGTCTCACTGAAGTCTTGAAGTCAAATAATCCTCTCTGGAAGATTGATGGAAGGATGTGGACAGGATGAAGAGCACAAAATGATATGTGGGGAAAGCACACTCTGCAGCTGTAGAGGAGGGAAGATCACAAATCTATTTTGTCTCATTAAAGTCCAGAATTTAAAGTATCCTCTAAGGAATATTTCTGGAAGGCCACGAACAAGAGTCCTAGAGGATGAGAAGCAGTGGGGAGAAAGAACGCTGCATGTGAAGATGGAGTGAGCCATCACGATGTCATAATAGAACCATGAAAAGATGGAAGCAGACATCAACACGGAGTCTCATTGCAATGTTGACCATCTAGTACTCAACATTTCTGACTTATTAAGTTATCAGGCTCTCTATTCATGTTTCTAGTATTAAGTATGTGGAAGATATACTTACATGACATTCATGGCAAAATGTGAGAACTGGAAGGAAACAAGGGCTCATTTTTTACTTAGACCGATGAGGAAAATTAACTGAGAGAGACATGATGACTTAAAATAATGTATCCCAGCCTGGGAATCAGAGGAATGCCATTCCAGCTCCACCATTTATAATCTGTGTGGGTTTGGAAAAGCTCCATGTCTCAGAGTCCCAGTAGCGCCCTCCCTCCAGTGAGTGTAGTGAAGGTGATAGCCGAGTTCTCCACTTTTTAAGCCAACATCTTTAGCATCAAGAATTGAAATATAATATATATCAAACACTGAGACTGATTGACCCATGATAAGGTAGGTAATATCAGTATAATAAAGATGTCCTTGTTTTAATACCATCATCTGAAACATTTATTAAATGACAGTACATGGTCCTTTGAGAAGAAATGTTGCATAGCCAGAAAGAGAACCAACCAACCATGATGTAATGACAAAGACCTGAGTTCAAGTCCTGACTCTCACACATACTAGCTGTGTGGTTGTGGCAAAAACACTTCTCTGTCTTCACTCTAGGCAACTCTGAGCCTCTAGTTACAAAAGAGCTACCAATGTGCATTGAGTTCCCACTGGGAACTCCCAAAATAGATGAAATCACAGTGCCAGATGAAAAAGAAAAAAAAAGTTGGTTTTTATGAACTGGAAATTTAGTGGATTGCCATAAATTGGAGAATGACTAAACAAGTTGTGATATGTGAATGTAATGCAATACTATTGTGCTATAAAAACTGATGAGCAGGTGGATTTCAGAAAAATCTTGAAAGACTTACATGAAGTGATGCAAAGTGAAATGAGCAGAACCAGGAGAACATTGTACACATTGACATAAATATTGTACGATGATCAACTATGATGGACTTAGCTCTTCTCAGCAAGACAATGATCCAAGACAATTCCAGAAGATTCATGATGGAAAATGTGATGCACATCTAGAGAAAGAACCGATGGAGTCTGAATGCAGATTAAAGTATACTATTTTCACTTTCTTTATTTTTTCCATGTTTTTTTCTTTTGGTCTATTTCTTCTTTCACAACATAACTAATGTGGAAATATGTTTTATGTGACTGCACATGGATAACCTATATCAAATTGCTTACCATCTTAGGAGATGAGAGGAGAGAGAGGTATGGAAAAATTTAGAACTCAACATTTTTTCAAAAATTAATATCGAAAATTGTCTTTACATGTAATTGGAAAAAAATACTTTTTTTAAAAAAAAAGTTCATCCTTTGCAAGGAATTATACAGGAAAAATGAAGCAGCTACATACATTGCCTTTTGAAAATTGTACATTTCGGCCCAATAAGCAAGTAAATGAAAGAAATATAAGTGGTCCATGTCAGAAAAGTATACCAGCTAAAGCATATCCATTACACATCCAAGCTTCAAGGGGCCATAATATCATTGGTGGGTTTACTCACCCTTCCTTTCACTGATGTACAGCATGAGCCCCTAGAGTCACAGCTAGGAAATGGTCCCAGTGACCATCTGTGTCAATCTACAGATGAACATCTGAGAACTTAACTGCCTTGGTCCTCAGATGACACAAAGAACATCCATCCCCTAGGATCCCATTCAAAATGGTTCTGGATTGTCCAGCACTGGCAGAGTTTGTTTTCTCTGGCACAGCCTCTAAGAGTTCAAGGTCAACTCTAAACCCTAATGAGACATTCCAATATGCAAAGGCATGGAACAGACGTGAAGTACTAGATGAAACAGCTGCATCAATGGAAAGAGGGAGGAAGAACTGGATTCCAATCCTACCTCAGTCAACAGTTAGTGCCTGACCCTGGTCAAGTCTACTAACATCTCTGGGCTTACCTTTCACATCTACAAACCAGAAATGCCCAAAACCCGTAGTGCAGACCTCCCCAGATTATGATGTCACTCTACTGGGATAATAGATGCAATGTGCCGGTGACTCTATGAAGCCTGCAATGTGGCTACTCCCTACAAAGATGCAGATTGTCTCCCCCCAAGCTAGCCCATCTCAGGTAAACTGACCCTGGAGACAGGGTACCCCAAAGAGTTGGAATCCTTCTGAAAGTGTTCCCAACAATGAAGCACAACATCTCTCCATCAGTTGTCCCAGGTATATACTTTAAAGTGGTATATAAATGGTGAATACTATGATTCAGTGCCTTACACACAACAGGTACTTACTAAAGCCTTCTTGATTTTAATTGGATGGAAGTAAAAAATGAGTTCTAGCCATTGAACCCTAAGAGGGCATGGGAAAAAGAAGAAAATATCCATCTGTCCCCCTTCAATCCAGTAACACTTCCTGTAGGAGGTGGCCTGTCAGAAGCATTTAGCATAGAATCACTTCTAGTTAAAGAAGGAATACAATGTGTTCCTTTGTGGGCAGACTTCAGTCTCAAAACAGGCTGGGGGGGGGCGCAGCTAGGTGGTGCAGTGGATAGAACTCCAACCCTGGATTCAGGAGGACCTGAGTTCAAATTCAGCCTCAGACACTTAACACTTACTAGCTGTGTGACCCTGGGCAAGTCACTTAACCCCAATTTCCACACATACACACAGACTCTGTGGACAACTGGTATAAATCAGGCTCCATTTCAGCATCTAGGACCCAAGTGACACAGAACTCCAACATTAACCTGGAATTAACCGATGCTCCCACATCTGGCTGCTTACGTTCTAAGATTTGGGCTCCTAATTACACTAGCTCACTTTTCACAGCCTTCTCCCAATCTGGTCTGAACATCTGCTTCAGGATAATCCCAGACTGTACTCCCAGTGACCAGTACCATTTTCTTCACATGGTGCAGACACATCTCCCCTTTCTATTCCAGGCCAAGTTCACATCGGGAGACACAAGGTTTTCATAATAAGAGAATCTGAGCCTCCCTTGTCATCACATGTAAACCACATGAAAGTACTCCACAGTGACTCAACCAAGAGGCATTGATGGAGCCCCAACTAGATACCAGGCCCCATTTTTCTGAAATCCACCTGCTCATCAGTTTTTATAGCACAATAGTATTGCATTACATTCATATATCACAACTTGTACCACACAGCCCTGTACTTTAGGAGCCCATAAAGGAGACAGCACAGACAACTTATAGGTACATGAAAAATGAATAGAAGGGAGGGAGGGCACCGGATCAAGAAAGGCCTCATATACAATGTGATGTTTGAACTGAGACTTGAAGGAAATTGGTCATTTTGGGGGGAATTTTTGAAAAAGGCAGACTCTGGGGGGTCTGGTAAGAGCCTCCTTCTGCCGCTGCAGGCATCCCTGCTTTCCTTGGAAAGGTGGGGCCCTTCCTTCTCTTCAGCACTCCTTACGGCCCATTGACAGTCTGCAGCAATTGCTAGGGCCAAAACATGAGTCTTTCCTCAGCTCCTATAAAGTCAGAACTCGAGCTGGGAGGGTCATCCAGAGGACAGGCTACCTCATTGTGTAGATTGGGAAGCTGAAGTCCAGAAAAGTAAGGTATGCCAGCCAAGATCATGTGGCTGCTAAGGAGGAGGGGCTGGACCAGAACCCCAATTGTGTGACTCTTTGTGCTGCCCCATGCTGGCTCTCCCCACCCACTAGGCTCATCTCAGGCCATCAGTGGGCCAACCACTCTCTAAAGCACAATGTGGGCTCTTCCAAGAGTGTAATCTCTGTGCCCTTGCCCTGGCTACCCCCATGTTTGGGAGGCTCACCTTCTTTGCTCCCCCCTTTTGGCTCCCTGGCTTCCTTCAAGATTCTACTCACAACCCACTTTCTGCAAGAGGCTTTTCCCAAGCCTCCCAGCTGATGGGTCTTTCTCATCTCAGGTTAACTTCCATCTTCTGGATAGATATCTTATAGGTATATGCTATTTACATATTATCTCCCTCATTAAAATGTAATAAGAGAAATAGTCATTACTGTCCTTTGTACTCAAAGGGGACCAAAATGACCTCACGATGTCAGGGTCAACGTACAGTGTGTCCACCTGAGGCTGATCAGACCAACACAGGCTCAGAAGGCTCTACCATAGATCACACACGAACAGTCCATGTGAGCATTTAGAATGGAAAAACAACAAAACATCATCAACAAAAGAAACGATGGTGGTGGTGGTGATGGTGCTAAGCATTTACATAATACCTAACATGGATCGGGAACTGTGCTAAGCACTTTACAAATATCTCATTTGAACTTCACAACAACACTGAGAGGTAGGTGTTATTATTATCTCAATTTTACAGTTGAAAAAAATGAAAGAGTAACTTGCCCAAGGCCACACAGCTAATAAGTATCTGAAGCTACATTTGAACTCGAGTCTTCCTGGATCCAAGCCTAGAGCTCTATCCACTGTACCACGTGGCACTCCTTAAAGACAGGGGCACTTGTTTTTTGTTTTGTTTTCCCTCTCTTTATAGTCCCAGCACTTTCCTGAGTGCTTAACTTGTAGCAAATTGATTACAGGTTTATGAACTTACTGGTTCTGTACATGTGCTGAAGCCTTGATTCTGGTGCCCTCTCCCTGCTCAGCTGTCCCTGGAGGCCTTGCCAAGGAGGCAGCAAAAACAGGGTATGCAACAGGGCGGGCACCAGCCCCCAACCCACATGACTGACCTGCTCCTCTAATCCCACGTCACAGAGGACACTTATCGTTGCTATGGTCACTGTTATTACTATTATGTTCCCACCATCACAACTGAAGATTATTTTTAGCAAGGCAACATTTTCTAATCACTTTCCACAAAACAACCTCAATCTACTCATTTCCCATGATGCCCTCCTCTACCTCATCTTAGCTACACACAGAGATGATTATGCTCTCGGTCACCCACAAATGTTCCTTCCTTTTATCAGATCAAAATTTGTTTGTCATCCCATCTTTCTTCTGACTTAAAACCCTGAATCGTATTCTTCATCCTTGGAGATGGGCTCCAGTTCTCTCCCCACCTTGGGCTACACTCTCCTTCCTTCCCTCCCTGATCCCTTGGTGAACAAATCCAATTCTACACTGTCCACTTCCCTCCAGTCCCTTGCCTCCTTATCCCCTGACCAATCTTGCCCTCTCAAGGCCTTTAATTACTCTCACCATCTGCTACCTTCACTCCTATTTGTGAGCTGCTAAACCGACTTGGAGAGAATCATGAAACTGCTGAGTCCACTAAAAACATGTGTTAAATAATCTCAAGTGGGCCCTCATTGTGGCAAAGCCACCCTTCTACACACCCCTAATTTATTCAAAATTCCATTTAACCCAGCAACTTTTCCAAAACCTTTTCATCCTTCGTCAAATTCCCCATGGTTCCCCTTCTCCACCACCCTCTCAGCTAAGAACCTTGCCTGATATTTCACTGAAGAAATTAAGGTCACTTACAGAGGGCTCACTCTTCTGCCATCTTCCTCATCACATGCTACTGAGATGCCTTCCCCTACCATCTCTTCCTTCACCCCTTTCTCACATGAAGAAGTGGCTCTTCTTCTTGCCAAAGCACCTAATGGGGAATGGCTGATGAAATTAGCATATATACATATATATATATGTGTGTGTGTGTGTGTGTGTGTGTGTGTATACACACTAAGAAGTAACATGAAGAAGACAGAAACATGGAAAGCATGAACTTATGCAGAGAGATATCAGCAGTGTCAAGAAAACAATATACACAATGATGAAAATGACATAAATGAACAGCCACAAAACAATCAAAAGGAAATTTTTTTTAATTCAAAAAAAGGAAACTTTAAATTACAGAGAATCATCATGGCCCCAAAGAAAAGCTCAAAGACTTTTCTCCACACCTTTGCAGAGGTAGGAGGTCTTTGGGTGTAGAACCACGTTGCATACATTTTCAGATTATCCCAATGGATTGATTAGTTTTGCTGATTTCTTTTCTTAAAATTTCTTTGTTTTATGGTATGGTTTACTAGAAGGGAAAGGGAAGGATACAGAGGGAAATTTGGGTGATGTAGAAATAAAAATCAGCAAATTTTATTTGTAAAAACAAACATATGTGTACACACATATATGCATATATGTATAAGTATATATACATATATCCAGCATTAATATAAAGTTGATTCTCATATGACACTTGAGAGTCTTTTTCTCCATGTCCATTCTTAACCTGTAGTGCTCAGAACTGAAGAGATGGGGTCTAGCTAGCCCAAGTAGAATGGACATGCCGCCTCCCTAGGCCTGGACATTCAACCTCGATTCACGTAGTAAAAGAGTGTAGAAGTTTGGAGACTGCCCCATCCCAAAGCATCCTCATCTAGAACTTGGAGGCTACCACTACCCTCATTTCTTGTACATGGGAACTGACAAGCCATAGCCCCCCCATCTTATACCTGACAAGATGACTTTCTGAATGAAAACATAAAATTTGAAAAATCTGGAACACCTAAACTCACATATGCTCCTTCAGAAATTTACTAGCTGTGTGACCCTGGACAAGTCACTTAAACTCTTACAGCCTTAGTTTCTGCATCTGAAAGTGGGGGTGTTAGCATCTAAATCCCAAAATTGCGGTGAAGTACAAGTGAGATGTTATTTATATATGTGCATATGTGTGTATCACTTTGAAAACCTTAATAAATTTTTCCTATTATTATTCAATAGAGCTCACTCTCACCTTCAGTTTTCTCATTTGTAAAATGGGCATGATCACAGCACCTATTTCCCAGGGTTGTTGTGAGGATCAAATGAGAAAACCTATGTCCAATACTTTGCAAACATTAAGTACTATATGAATTCAAGTTATTATAGAAGTATCAGGGTGGCACAATGGAGAGAACACTAGAGCAGGGCCAGGAAATCTTGGGTTCCAACCCAGCCTCGGACATGGGGGACAGTCAGAGAAAATGCCTTGAATCAGAAGGTGGAGAGTCTTGTTTTAGGATCAGCAGAAAAACCAGTGTCACAGGGGATTGGGGATGGGGAGGAAGGGTGTAACAGGGAAGAAAAAGCATCTCCTAACAAAATGTCACATAAAAAAGGAAAAACTGTTCTCAAAATCTCAACTGTGGCTACTGCCAGCCAACAAAAGTACCCACTCTGAAAAAGGAGAACAGTAACACCCTCCAGACAACACAGCAAAGGGCAGTGTAACAAAGCATTTGGAGTAAGAGGGCCTGGGTTCAAATCCTCATTCTCCTCTTTCCTGTCACTGTGGCCTTGGAGGAGTAACCTCACCTCAAGAAGCCTCATTTCCTCACCTAGATGGTCTCCTCCAAGTAGAAGGATCCTGGACCTCCCACTTCCCATACCTTTGCAGGCTTATTGTACGTTATTCCCCATCTCACAATCTACCATCCCACCCCACTGACCTTGCTATTCCACTCTTATACCTTCTTGTTATTCTGTTGAGTGCAAAGACACACGCCAGGTGCTGGGGAGGGGGGGGAAGTATGGGATTTGAACAAGGCGCAGTCCCTACCCCAGTGATGTCCGGAAACAAGATAAGGCACAAACACACATAACCATACCGCACCACAATTCCAAAGAGCTGCTGGAGTTCTGATGAGGGGAATGAGGTACAATAGGAGAAGGGAAGAGCAGGAGCCAGGACCCCCATGTGCTTACCTTGGAATGTTTCCCTTGGGGATTCCGCCAGCTCTTCCTTGGACTGCCAGCAGGGCTCTCCCCTCCTCCCCCCAAGCACATGGCAGTGAGAGCATGTGCTTGCTTAAGTGATCTTTGCCACACTTCATCTTTCATTGAGCACAGTAGGTCTACTACCAGAAGTATTGAGAAACGGATATTTTCAGCCTTGGCAGCTACCTCGAGAATTCAAGTGCTCCTGGCTTCCTGAGTCAGTCTCCCCTGCCCATTGGGATAAGCTTCCTGTGACCACAGCATTTGTCAGAAAAGATTACCAAGCATAGGAGAGTCATGAACCTGAATAGACTAAAAAGACCCATGATTGGCTGCCCAAGAAATCTGGATATATGGGTTGCTAGGAAACCGAAGATGCAGGGTAAATATGGATACCTGTTGAGTTGTCCCAAAGAAATGCCCTTGATACATAATAGGAGATGGCTATATTTGAAATATTTGTCAATGTGCCAAACAAGGCTTGTATGTTTCAAGCATGGCTTTTGTGATTTCTTCTATATTAGTTTTGTACAGTATCTTTTTGAGAAGGAACCCTCTTAATCCCTTTGGGGAAAACCTAAGAAATGATTCACTGTTAAGCTTTGTTTAGGGACTTTTCCTGGAGTTCTATCCTGGGCAGAGGGCAAAACAAGCCAGAGAGTGTAAGAAAAGCCTGATCTTTGGGGGAAAGGGGTCAGACCACACACACCCCCTAAAATTCCAGGCATCATGAGAGCCAAGAGCAGGACCCCTTTGGAGAGGGGGACCTTGGTCCAGGGTAACCATGGTGATCCTCCTTTTCTTATTTACTAGTCTATTCAATCTCTAATTGTTCCTAATCAGCCAAGGCTTTTGAAAGAAGGCCTTTTTCATCTGGGCAATTTATGTCAAAACTAAAAGGATCATCTTGAAGCCTAGATCTGGCCCATAACCACAGCAGCCTACCTTATTTGGAACAGCAAACATTTGGAAGAAAGAGGAAAAAGAGCCACAAGGTGAAGAGGAGGAGAAAGAGGACACAGAGAGGCAGGGAGATAATTATTTAACTTTCATCTTATTTATGTCTTAGACGTTTCCATTGGCACACGAAATCATTTTCTGTGTCTACGGCCAACAGATACCAGAAACCTTATTTCTCTTTTTTCCAAGGTTAGACTCTCAATTGCTTGTAGAATTGCAACAACATCTGTACCAGATTCCATTATGAGACACCTTTCACCTTGGTGAAAATCCTGGGAGCCTACATTTCAATTGGTTATTTTAACAAATAGCTAATCATTTCAATCTAATGCAAAATATAAATTAGATGTTGTTCTGGGCTAGTGCAGCTCTTTAAAGGTGATGGGGGAAATTGTGGTTATATTTTCTTTGTAGCACGAAGGATGGTTAAGAGATTGAATCCAAAGTGAGAGATGAAACAGAAGTTTCTCCTAGTGGGATTTGGGATGCATTTCTGTAATTCTCACAGGACAGGGGAATGCTGTTGCAGGGAGTGTTGGAGAAATCAGCAAAGCAAGCACTTAACCACTTGTAGCTGTCAGTCATTTTGAAAATGAAATTTCCCCAGCCTAGTCTACCCACAGATCATTTGGTTGCACAGTCTTCATATACTCATCAGTTTGTACTCTTACTAATGCTTGCTAGTTAGTACTTGGACTGTGGCCTAAGCAGGGTAAGCTTAGAACGTAGAGGTGTATGCAAAGACTCCATTGTGAGTTGCGAATCCATTGGAAGTTACAGCCTCAGATGGATACATCAATTTAGAAAAGTCCAGATTCTGTTTGTAGAGGGTGTGCACACCTTAACTGGGATTCTGCAGTGTACAGAGCTGTTGTTTCTCTAAAAACAGTTCCCTTGAGACTTTTGAAACAGAAAGACTTTCTGGCTGCCTCTAAATGCTATCCTAGGCAGCTGAGTAATCGTGTGGCTATAATGCTGGATTTGGAGACAGGAAGCCCTGAGTTCAAATCCTACCTCAAACATATACTAGCTCTGTAATCCTGGACAAGTCCTAATAGCTCTGAGCCTAGGCATAAAATGGCACCTATTTGGTGGGGTCGCTGTGAGGATAAAATGAGATAAGCCACATAAAATGCTTGCAAACCTTAAAGCACCACATACACACTATAAATAGTATTTTTATTTAAAAAGGGGGAGTCATACATCTTAAGAAGGAATATTTAGTGAATATTGAGAATCTTAAAAGTCAGAGCAGTGAGTCCTGAAGTAGATTTTCATTCTGTTTCTTTTCTTCATAAATAATGGGTCAAGTGACCTTTTATTACCAAAATAAAAGACATTTAGGACAGTTGGGTAGCTCAGTGGATAGAGCACTGACCTTGAAGTTGGGAGGACCCAAGTTCAAGTCTCACCTCACTTACTAGATGTGTGACCCTGGGCAAGTCACTTAACCCCAGTTGCCTCAAACATCTGGGGTAATCTCCAGTCATCCTGATGTATATCTTGCCACTGGACCCAGATGGCTCTGGAGGAATGAGGTTGATGACCTTGCACAGCCCTCCTTCACTTGAATCCAATTCAATGCAAGTCATGGCATCACTTCTCAAAGAGGACCTGAATATTCTTGAGCAAGAGTGATCTGATAAGATCTCTGGGTGAGGAAGATTATTGAGGCAGAAAGAAGGATGGCTTGAAGATCTGGCAGAAAGGTTATTGGAAGAATCTAGGCAGGTAGTAAAGGTGGCCTGGCCAAAGTACCTTTGCTGTTGGGGGGCAGGAAGCATTAAACAAAACTGAGCCTTCCTCTTTCTGGGATCAGAGCTGAGATCATATCTCACAAAACTGGAGCTGTCCATGGTAAAACCCAAAGCCTTCACCTTCCAGCCCTGGGGAAATGCTCTGACCTACACTGCCCTGGACCAAGGATGAAAACCCATTTCAGTAGCCAGGGCTCCAGATCTCCTTTGTGCTGGGAATTATGCCACCATCTGTATACAAAACACAGACCAACAGAAACATCTGTGAGCCTGCAGATGTTAAGAACAAGCTCCAATGGAGGCCCTTTAACAATCAGACTCTCTCTCAGGGGACCAGTCTCTGAGCCAAAGCTGTCTGGGACAAGTAGTATATAAAGTCCCTCAGGCAAAGGCTTTTTATCTTTCGTATCTCCACTGCTTAGACAAGACAGTTGACTTCAACAGAGCTGATCTTCATTGTTGGCAGAATGAGAGAAAACCATAGGTATGTTCTAGAATAAAGTCCCAGCTTTCAGGCAAATGTCATGCCATTTTAGTGAATGGATGACCTAAATTCAAATCCTGACTCAGACACTCACCAGCTGTGTGACACTGAGTAAGTCACTTTGGATTCTTTCAGTCTCGACTTTCTCATCTGTAAAATGGGGATAATAATTGCACTTACTTCATAGGGTTATAGTAGAGATCAAATGAGCTAACACATACAAAGTGTTTTGAAAAACTTAAAGTGCTATGTAAAATGTTGTTATTGTTATTATTAAAACTGAGGCCCAGAGAGATCATAGACAATGGATCTAGCATCAGAAGGGAATTCAGAAGCCACGAAGTTGGCCATCTAAGCCAACCTCCTCATTTAATAGATGAGGATACTGAGGCCTGGAGAAGTCACATGATTCACCTAAGATCATTTGGGTACTAAGTTGCAGAAATGGGATTTTAACTCAGGCCCTTTGGTTAGAAATTTAGTGCATTTCTCACAGCACCACACTTTATTTTTTATTTTTTGGTGAGGCAATTGGGGTTAAGTGACTTGCCCAGAGTCACGCAGCTAGCAAGTGTTAAGTGTCTGAGGCTGGATTTGAACTCAAGCCCTCCTGAATCCAGGGCCGGTGCTTTATCTCCTGCACCACCTAACTGTCCCACCACACTTCATATTTAGATTATCAAGTCTGTATGAAGAAGACTCATGGGCTTCATCTGCTGCTGTTCCCTCAATATCAAAATGTTTGCCCTTCTAACATTCTCCCCGGACTCCAGCAGGATTACTGAAGGGTAATCAACCAGGGAAAGCAGTCCATGGTGGGGGTGAAAAGATGGAGATTCCTTTTTATGCTGTATTTTCTCTGGTGTATTTATAATTCTCAATAATTGGATGACTTCTCAAGCTGTGCACAATTACAACAGCCGTGAATAAGTAGTGCCATCTTCCCCAAATATTCCACTATATGATTCAGTGAATTTCATAGTGGAAGGCAAGGATGGAAATCTCTATTTCATAATTGACCAGACTCATTTATGATTGAGATCCCACTTCTATACTTTTGTTTTCCTTGGACTCCAAGTTTGGACCATACCTACAAATCAACAGGATTCAGCAATTAAATGCTAAAAGAGCTAAATGCTCAGCACTGGGAGATATGGGTCTTATGTTTTCTCACTGCTGTAAATCCCTTGCTGTACAAGGCATAAGAAAGGCATTTAGGGGGAGGGGATTTTTCTTTATTAGTTTTTAATAATAGCATTCATATAGCATTGTAAGGTTTGCAAGGGCCTTACATGTGGAATCTCATTTGAGCCCCATAATAACCCTGGGAGGTAGGTGCTATTATTATCCTGATTTTACAGAAGAGGAAACTGAGGCTGAGACGGTGTAAGTGATTTGGTCAGGGTCATGCAGCCAATAAGTATCTAAGGCAGGATTTGAATTAAGGTCTTCCTAAGTGTGGCATTCTATGCCACCTAGCTACTTTTAAATCAAGCTAGTGTCCACTGGCTTTACGACAAAAGAATTGATAGTTCATTCAGATAACCCTCTTTTGAGTTTTGGGTTGAGTATTATTCTTGCTTTTTTATTTGGGCAAAGGGAGGCTTTCAAAAGACACAAACAATGTGAGGGCATGGACAATAGTGGCAATAAACAACACCAATTAGGGACCAAATGTGTACAGTCTCATCCAAAGGGGTTTAACTGGGGGCAGCTGGGTGGTGCAGTGGATAAAGCACCAGCCCTGGATTCAGGAGGACCTGAGTTTGAATCTGGCCTTAGACACTTCACACTTACTAGCTGTGTAACCCTGGGCAAGTCACTTAATCCTCATTGTCCGCCCCCCCCCCAAAAAAAAGGGTTTAACCAGAAAAGAAAGGGAAGAAAAACTTAATTTTCCAATGCCAATCTTCCATTTTCTGTTATAATTTGGCCTCCTTGCTGTTCTCCCAATAAGACATGCTACCTCTTGGCTCCAGACATTTTTATTAGGCTGTCACCCGTGCCTGGAATGTTCTTTCTTCTCATCTCGACTTCCTAGCTTCATTTAAGTCCAGCTAAAAGTCCATCTTCTACAAGAAGCCTTTCCCCATGCCTCTTAATTTTAGTCCCTCTCCTCTGTTAATTATTTCCAATTCATCCTGCCAATAGCTTGTTTGTACATAGTTGTTTATATGTTGTCTCCCCCATTAGACTGGGAGCTACTTGAGGGCAGGGGTTGTCTTCGACCATTCTTTGCATCCTCAACACTTAGCACAGTGCCCAGCACAGAGTAAGTGCTTTATAAGTATTTACTGAATGACTAACTTACAGAACTCTGATGCCACATAGTAGCCCCTACATAAAGAGAATGGTAACAATTATTCAGAGAAGACAAAATTCATGTAAGACGTCAATGGTAAAACCTTTGTGTGGTGTCAGAAGTGGAGACACAAATGACAGGATGTAGGGAGAACAAGGATACAGCTTGGTACCATGGATCAAAGACCCTACATTGGAATATCATATCAGTCACTTGCTGCTATTTTTGTGACCCTGGGAAAGTCATTTAACTTCCCAAGTTCTCAGTTTCCTCAGTGATAACATAATGCTATTGAACTAGATGGCATCTGAGGTGCCCTGAAGTTTGTGATCTGTGTTGATGCAGACTAAAATAAAGCAAGGAATCAAAAGCAAAATAAATTCAGTAGAAAGAACATTGGTTCTCGGGTCAGAGAAGCTGGATTCCAATCTTACTTCTGACACTGAAGAGTGCAACTTTGGTCCAGTCACATAAGACTCAGTTTCCTTCTTTTTTTTTCGGGGCAATGGGGTTAAGTGACTTGCCCAGGGTCACACAGCTAGTGTCAAGTGTCTGATGCCAGATTTGAACTCAGGTACTCCTGAATCCAAGGCTGGTGTTTTATCCAATGCGCCACCTAGCTGCCCCCAGTTTCCTTCTAAAAAGTATAGATTGGATAGCCTTGGAAGTACCTTACAGCTTGAAATATCTAATAATTAGGCTAAAATGAATTAATATATTAATGTAGTCTATACTGTGCTAGTATGTTATATAGTAACATATTACATTATATATTAATGCATTCATATATTACTGTATTGTATATCATGCTATTATGTCACATATTAATACATACATATATTAATGTGTTATGTGTTGTCATAATAATATATAATATATCACAATGCACAATACATTAAGAGATGTATGTGTTAATATATAACACAATAGCATAATATATAATACAGTAGTATATGTATTTACATATATATATAATAAAACTAGCCTGTCTTTTCTTTCCATCAGAAAATTCTATGATGACGTCTTCCTCTATTTCTCCCAAACTCCTCACTCTGTGTGTGTGTGTGTGTGTGTGTGTGTGATATCTCCATTTAAAATGAGAACTCAGCTCAGACATCTCCTCATTTCTCAACTAGCTGCATTATTTTGAGACTTTTCTGACTTCTCCATCATAGCCCTTGAGTCAGGTACATTCACCTGCAGCTGCCACTCTTCATCTTCCTTTTATTTCTTTCCTCCATTAGATTGTAAGTTCCATGAGGGCAGGGAATGTTTACTTTTTGTATTCATATCCTCAGTGCTTAGCACAGGGCCTGATACACACTGGACACTTAATAAATGCATATTAACTGAATCATCAGTTATATGTTTCAGCTGCTTATACCCAAAATGCACCTTTCCATTGCCCTCAGTGTAATTCTCATCTTTGGTATTCCAGATGTTGCTGCCATGTAGATAAAATATTAGTATTGGGTCTTAGCTTCATGGGAATCCTGGGATCATCAAGAGCTTTACCATTTCCTAAATGTGATCTAGTCCACTCTTCTCTTCCCATCCACCTCTGGAGCCAGTTCAGTGTCCATCTGTATTGTTTGTCCCAGATACACATACTGTTAGACAAAATCTAGTGTCCATCCAAGTGCATGCTAAAAGCTGGGCAATGGCCATGCTTCTTCCACTTGGTTTTGCCTTTGTGGATAGGCAGACCAAAATGTGAACTATGATGTTAAGGTTCACCATCCTTAGGAAAACAGTTTGTTTAAATGGCTTTTGAAAATATTTGCCATTTTTATGCTATTTGTACTTCTCCTTCCTCTTTCACTCTAGAATACCCTTGGAATAATTTTGCTCAGTTGGATATCTTGCCACACTTTCTTTAAATTGGTTTTATCCTCCACTATTTTCTAAAATGGTACTTCTCAAGGTCAATCATTGATCTCTAAGAATTTATAGATGAGTTTCTATGCTAACATGGTACTACTGCCTTTGACAAATCTCTCTCTCTCTCTCTCTCTCTCTCTCTCTCTCTCTCTCTCTCTCTCTGTCCCCATTTGGCAAATAGATCTGATTTCTGCTGACTAAGGAGTTTTCTGAGCTCCTTTTGTCTCCATGTGGTAGAAATTAATATATATTAATTAAACTTCTGGATGAACTTTTTATTGTTGGTGTCATTGTCAGTTTTGTTGTCTATTTTCTAGTTTGGATTTTCAATTACTTTTAAACAATTTGACATTTAATCATTTTAATTGAATTCCATATCCTTTTTCATTATTCTTTCTTACTTTTTTTCAAATTCTGATCTTAGCTCTGACTGATGGCCTGACAGTACACAGACAGCTGACTCAGAGATCACTCCCACATCAATAACGAATCTTTTTATATCTATTACAATAACATTTCTTTTCATCTTTGTACTGTTATTTGGCATTCTCAATATCCACTGTATTGTTGCTGTTCTTGTTGATGATGGTGGTGGTAGTGATGATGTTATTTTTGTTTGGTCATTTCAGTCATGTCCAACTGTGATCCCATTTGGGGTTTTCTTGGAAAAAATACTGGAGTGGTTTGTCATTTTCCTTTCCAGATCATTTTACAGGTGAAGAAACTGAGGCAAACGGGGTGAAGTGACTTGCCCAGGCCCACACAGCTAGTAAGTGTCTGAGGCTGGATTTGAACTCAGGAATATGAGTGTTCCTGATTCCAAGCCCAGTGCCTACTAATTCTTTTTTTTTTTTGAGCGTTTATAGGAAAGTATCAAGAGACTTCTAGGCAATTAACAAATCTTTGGCCTTGTTAATTTCTTTTTCCAGGCCATACTTTTCCATTTTTCTCCCCATCCTTGCCTTTTCCCACTTTTGCATTGAAGCCACCAAATATCAAATTATTTATTTATTTAATTTGAAGAATCTTACAAAAATCTCAATAGAATTTCTCCACCACTTTGTCCTCAGCAACCTCATGTTTGTAATACCAGTAGTCAAAGAATTATACAGTTCAGCAAAACTAATTAATTCATTGAAAAAATGCTTCATATCTAGAGTCCCCATCTCTACAAAGAAGTAGTAGGGGCAGGAATAGGAGGTAGGTGCTGCCTCATGTCTCTTTGTTGGGGGACAAATGTGCCCATTAAAATTCAAGAAGGAAAATCAAAAGTCATAACAAAATAATCCTGATCAGGAGGAAAAGCAAGCAGAGCCCTCAAAAGTCTTCATGTAGAGCCGGTCAAGTGGGATCAGCCTACATCTTATTTTCACAGTCACTAAACTGGTAGGTCAGAGGAATAGTATAGCTTTGAATTACATAAATTTCACTGTAGCATTTGATAGTCCATAATTGGATCATTATGGATGAGATAGAGAGATATAGGCTAGATATATGACCAGACCCAAAGACTAATCATTAATGAATCAGGTTCATCTTGGAAGGAGGTCTCTAGTGGAGGGCCCATGGCACCTGTGTCTGGCACCGTGCTGTTTTAACTTTAACAGTTAGGCAGTGAGGTAGTGCTATAGAGAGAACAAAGGACTTGGCCTAGAGTAAGGAAGACCTAAGGACAAATCCTGCCTCAGATATTTACCAGCTCTGTAACCCTGGGTAAATCATTTAACTTCTGGCTGCCTCAGTTTCCTCATCTATAAAATGGAGATAATAAGAATACCTACCTCTAAACCCTAAAGGTTGTTATGAGAACAAAATATTTATACAATAATTTGCAAAGCTTAAAGCACCATATAAGTGCTTTTGCTATTATGTAGCTCTTAAATGTTAGCTATTATTACTATTTTATATAGCATCATAAATGCTAGCTGTTGTTATTGTTGTCAATGTCTGTGAGAAGATCTAGATGGCAGACATCAAATTTACCAAGGAGAGAGAGAGAGAGAGAGAGAGAGAGAGAGAGAGAGAGAGAGAGAGAGAGAGAGTTAATGTCAGAGTTGGGATCCAAAAAGCCTAAGATGAAAACATTGGCCACAACTGTAATATTCAATTAACAAAGTAAATGTAAAGTCTTTCTCTTGGGGGCCAAAAATCAATTTTCCAAGAAGAGGAGGGGTATGACTAGAGAGGTATTTATGAAAAAGATCTGGGTTTTTTAAAGCATATTAAAAGAGCAAAGTCAATAATATGACATGGTGACAGCCAAAAAAGATCATGTGAACTTTGGCTGAATTCTGGGAGGCAGAGCTGCCCAAACAAGGAAGGAGATGGGCCTTCTCCAAGCCATTCTGGTCAGAGAACATCTGGAGAGTTGTATATAGCTCTTGGTACCACATGTTAGGAAGGACATAAATAAGGTGCCCAAAGGAGGCAACCAATATGGTGAAGGGCCTCAAGTGCACAATCATTTGAGGGACTGGAGCTCTTTAGCCTGAGGAAAGAACTTAGAGAGGGGATAAGTGTCTGTGAGTACTTAAAGTCATATGGAACAACAATAATAATGAAGGTTTGCAAAGCACTTCCCATATACTATTTTATTTGATGATCTTCGCAAGCCTCTTAGGAAGGTTACTATTAGCTCCATTTTTCAGATGAAGAAAGTGACACTCAAAGAAAAGCACACTGACTTGCCCTTTGTCACTGAGCTAGTACATGAAAGGAACTTTGAATCCAAGTCTTCCTTACTGCAAGTACCTGATTCTATCCATTATACCACCCTGTGCCTCTAAAAGGATTAAAAGCATCTTCCTTGAACCCAGAGAATAGAGTTAGGATCACTGGGTAGAGTGCAGAGAGGCAGATTTCACCTTGCTTCACAGCCATGACCATGACATTGTATCACTCAATAAACTGCAGTGGCTCCCTATTACTTCCATTGTCATATAATGACTCATCTGTTTGATATTTGTAGCCCTTCACAAGCCAAGTCCAACCTACTTTCTCCACATTATTATACATAACTCCCTTTCACACACTCTTCTAGCCAGCCAAACTGGACTTCTTGCTGTTACTCAAATGTGTTATTACATTTCATTTACCAAGATCTCCCTCCACCTCTTAAATAACTCATTTCCTTCAAAGCTCAGCTCAAATGCCTCGCCTTTCATGAAACCTTTCCTGATCCCTTTGTGGCTTATCCTCAAATTACCTTACAATTATTTTATATAATAGCCCTCCAAAGCTCAGTTTCCTCATCTGTAGAATGGGAAAACTAACTGGCATCTATCACACAAGGATTGGTGTAAGGATCAAATGAAATTTATTAGTGAGCTCCTGAAAATGAAGAAGTGAAGGCAAAAATCTGTCACACCCCTGTTAGTAGAAGAGGGCCAAGGGAAAGTAGCCTCATCTCAAGAAAACAAATATTAAATATTCAAAAATCCCCAAACCTAATTAACCTCCAACATAATTCATAGAATTACAGAAGCTCAGCATGGAAAGAAACTCAGAGGCTGTCTCATCCAGCCCAGCCATAACTGGTGGGAAATTCCCTCTATAAATCCTTTGACTCGACACTTTCCAATGGGGGACAGCTCATCTCGCTTGTGGACAGTTCTGCTTCTAAACACATTCATGCTGACATTCAATCAAGAACTACTTGTCTGTGTCCCCCACCCATTGCCCTCTGAGACCAAACAGAGAAGTAGAACACCCCTTCCATGTGACATCCCTCCAAATGCTTGAAGTCAACCATTAAGCCACACCTTGAGTTTTCTCCATACTAAACATACTCCATCCCTTCAAATGATTCCCATTTGACACTGTCCTCATACTCATCATCCTTCTAGATCCCATCCTCCAGACACTTTCAAGCTTGTGAATGTCCTTGCTAAAATGAGGTTCCCAGAACTGAACAGATGGAATACAGCCAGGGCAGAGAGCACTGTCACAGCCTATCCAGGACACCATGCCTCTCTTCAAACAGGCTAAATATTAGGGAATATTGCTTTCCAAAAAAAGAGTCATAAGGTATTGAACATGGCCAGAACAGCAACAAAAAAAGAATCACAAACTGAAATTGATGAGATCATAACAGACAAGAACTAACAATCAGAAAAGAATTGGGACTCTGCAGGCAAGCAGGCAGCCAGATTATTGGCTAATCATAGGAAAGACAAGCGCCAGAACCTAAGGAGAAGAAAGGCAGAGTGTGAGGAGACCCTACAGATAATGCAGCAGTTTCAACCTGACCTATTCAAAGGAACCACTGATGCTGAAAAAGAAAAGGAAATTGGGGGGGGGGATAAAATTTTGACCTTGGCACAACTCTGCATTACCATTTAGGGCTGGTCAGATTGACAAAAATTGTAAAAGCTGATAACATTCACTGCTCTGTTCTGATTCTAGAAAAACAGACATTATTAGATTGCTGGCAAAGCTGTAGATTAGTCCAATATTTTTGAAGAGCAATTTGATGTTATAAAAGTTACAAAACTTCCCATACTCTCCAACCCAGTGATTCCATTGCTAGAACAAAATTCTCCGAGGAGGTTTTGTATTAACAGGAACAAAAATGACCTATCTGTACAAACTATGCCCATCAGCAGTATATGTAAGGGCAAAGAGCCGGGGGGAAACAGACTTTTAACTCTTGAGGGATGGCTGAACAAATCTGGACAAAAGAATGCAGTAGATTTTTCTTATGCAACAAAGAATGATGACAATGAAAAATGCAAAGAAATAAGGAGAAACTTAAAAGAAAGAAAACAGAGTCAAGGAGGCAGAACCCAGAAGAAAATATATCCTGAGAATAGCTCTGTAGAAAAAGAAGGAGGAGGAGAACAGTAACAGCTACAGAATCTACATAAACATTCAGAAAATGTAGTTACTAGGGTACTTGACTCAGAGTCAGAAGACCTAAGATCAAATCAGACACTTATTAACTGTGTTAACTTGCCATGTTTGAATTCTATTTATTGACCTAAGTCAAAATATTTTTAAAAGAAATATTATATATTTAAAGTGAATAGCAAATTGTACATAGTAGATTGCAGTTTCATGTACAATCATCTTTTTATTATACTGTTATGGAAATTCTTTTATTCTATAAATTCTATAAATATAAATATAATATAATTCTATAAATTAAAAATAAAATAAATTTTTAAAATAAAAGTAAAAATCGATTATATCCCCAAAAAGTGGATATTAAGTGAGAAGACCCACATTAAAATCCCAGCTCTGCTGATTTGCTGTGTAACCTTGGAAAGGTTGGTCTCTGCTTCCTCTTCTGTAAAATGAGGAAATTGTATTCAATGGCTTCTAATGTCCCTCTTAGGTCAGATGGTCTATGTGAACCAAAAGGTCTTCCATGGCAACACTGACACACTCAACCAACAATATATTGACAAAGAAACATTGAATGAATGACTGAGTCCTGAACATTTGTCTCAATATGTGGAGGGGTCAACAGGAGCAATATAGGACCAAGTCATTGCCACCAAAAATTAGAGAAGAGTCATCCTTAACAGCCCAGGTATGGATTTTTGCAGAAATGGGCAATATGCTACATATCACAGAGGACTGCAGAAATTTTGCCCCTATTGAATGCTTAGAAAATGACAATCAAATGGCCAAGAGCTTGCTATCCTTCATAAGCTAATAGACCACACATCGCCGAAGTACAAATACAAACAATACAGTATCCTTGAGACTATAGCAATAAAGTAGATTGGACCTGGACCATTATCATAGACCCAACAATTGCCCAGGCTTAACATTGCCCTATAAAACTCAAAGGGTGCCATTTCGAATCAATGTGACCTACTAAAGATCCATAACCCCCAAAGGATGTAGAAGGACAAACTCCCCAATCTACAGACTTGGCAGAATCAATCAAAACCATGTGGGAAAAGAATATGGTACATATCAGTCAGGCCACAAGCATTTATTAAGCACTTACTGTATGCCAAGCATGGTGCTAAGCACAGGGGATGTAAACAAAGGCAAAAACAGTGCCTGCCCCCAGGGAGCTCACAGGCTAATGGGGGATGAGGGACAACAGGTAAATTATAGGGTCTATTCAAGGCATATACTAAGTAGATGAAAGGTAATCTCAGAAGGGAAGGCACTAGCAGATGACTTTGGTGAGGCAATGTTGGGATGGGGGCCAGCTACAATGAAACAATGAAAGGCCTCCTGTAGGAGGAAGATTTGAGCTATTCTCTGCCTGTCATTTTTTTTGTGGGGCAATGAGGGTTAAGTGATTTGCCCAGGGTCACACAGCTAGTAAGAATCAAGTGTCTGAGGCTGGATTTGATCTCATGTCCTCCTGAATCCAGGGCCAGTGCTTTATCCACTGGGCCACCTGGCTGTCCCTCTGCCTTTCCTTTTCAAAGAGGACCAATGACATCATGGGTGGTGTTTTGACTTGCTCCTGAATTGAACTCAAGTGAGGCAGAGTTGCATAGTCATCAGCCTCACTCTTCCAGTCATTGAAGTCCAGTGGCAGGACAAGTCAAGATGACCGGCAACGGTCCAGGATGCAATGGATGACCTTGGCATCTTCCATGTCTGACCAAGCTCTAAGAGCACCACCTGCTTCAGCTGCCTTCATGGCTATGGGAACAAACTGCTCTCTCGTCTGCCCATTCCACCAGGGGAAGCCTTCACATGTTCAGGGTGGACAACCCACTAAGTGATCGATGGATTTGAGGCCTGTCAGTTACCCTCAGCCAAGATGTTTAACCAGGGTGTGGCTGCTACACATGTTCCGGCTTCTGGGAGCCACAGGTGAGAGCTGGGAGGAGGAGCAGCCCTCACCCCAGAGGAGCTAGTCCTCCAGGGAGCCCTGGAGGCAGAGGGGAGGGAAGAAAGCATTATAAACATGAGGAGACTGCAAGAGCACAGAGATAGGAGATAGGAGATCATAGTAGAAGACCTAGATGTGGGCCAGTGGTGCTGGATCACAGCATGTGCAGAGGGAGAAAACTTAAACTGGAAAGGTGGGGCAGCCCAGATTACAGAGGCTTGATATCTGACACGTGAAGGAGTTACGGAGGAAGGGGGCAGTGGTGTGGCCAAACCCACACTTCAGGAAAATCACTTTGGTAGAACAGATGGAAGTGGGGAGAGGCTTGGGCCTTTGGGAAGAGACATCTGCTTGGACCCGTTGAGTTTGAGATGCCCACTACTAGCTATTTCAAGAAGCCTACAAGGCACTAGGTGATGGATGGATGGCGATCAGCAGAGCAACATCTCTCCCAAGCTGGACTGGGCTGGACACACAGACCCGGGAATCTACAAGGTGATGATAGCTGAACTCTCAGGAGCTGACAAAATCTCAAAGAGAAATAGTAGAGATAAAAAGAAAAGGGGACCCAATACTGACCACTGGGAGACCCAATTGCTCTTGGGCATGCTGTAGATGATAACTGAGCAAGGGAGCCAGAGGAGTGTTCAGACGTGCAGGAGGAGTTTATCCAGAAGAGAGCAGCGTTGTGAAGACCTAGGGAATACAGCATCCAGGAGAGAGCGCAGAGTGGTCAAGAAGGGTGGGGGCTGAGAAAAGGTCATCATCACCTGTCATCCCTATGATCCAGTCTGTGGCTAAAGTTGTACTAACAGGGAGCCTACAGGATTTAGGACAATGGCCAAATACTGAGACATAAAAAGCCATATGTTCCCCATGAGGGCAGCAATCTGACAAATAGTAAACCAAAAAGAGCTACAAATGAATGACAGTCTTCACTGGGATCCTTTTGATCTCATCTCCATTGAATGGAAGAGAGGAATGAGAAGAGAATGTATAAAATAATCACTTCATCATCATCATTTAAAAGTTTGTTTTTCATTTTAAATCAGCTACATCACATTTCTGAGTCCTACTCCAAGTAGCAATGCTAGGAAAAGGAAGGTCTATGAGAGGTAGCGGGTCACAAAGAATAGAGTACAGGAACTGAATCAGGAAACCCTGGGTTCGAATCTTGTTCTCTGTCACTGACTGTGTGCCCCTGTGTACACCACTGTCCCCTCCCTAAGCCCTAGTTCCCTCCTCTGTAGAAGGTAAAGAGTTTGACTGGGGGGTGAGAAGGGACCAGCAATTATTAAGTGCCTACTTGGTGCTAAGCACTTTACAAATATGGTCTCATTTGAGCAGGGGGCCTCTGAAGGTCCTTTCCAGCCCCGAAGTCCATGATCTTACAGTGACCGTGCACCCCCAACTTTTGCCAGCATTAAATGAATCTGATCTACTCCTCAGACAGCTGGCAAAGCGGCACATGGGGCTGGCATAGTCCCTCCTGTAAGGGTGACCAGCTCACTAATCCAGAGCTAGCAGGAATCTTAGAGATCAACTACTCCAGCCCCTATCATTGTACACAGGAGAAAATGGAGGAGTTAGGACTTGCCTATGGTACTACAGGTGATAAGTATTAGAAGTAAGCGTCGAACCCAGGTTCTCTGCCTCCAGACCCTGATCTTCCCATTAGACCACAAGCTTACCTATCTTCATGTGAGAAGCCCAGGCTGCCTCTGGGCCTCTCATCTTTGCTCAGCTTTTCCCCAATCATTTAAGCAGGGTTAGAATTGTAGGAAAGAAAACAATACTTCCCACTTTCTCTTTGGGCTCCACCTTGGGATCAGCTGAGATATATCTGTAGATACTGAGGTCCCCATCTAGCTCTCTCACTCTGAGGAATCCCACAAAGAGACCACTGAGACACGTCTGCAGGAACTGAGATTAAAACCTCAATCCATCCCACAAAAGAGAAAACAGGAATTGTGATCTGCCTTGGATGTGGCTTCCTAGGATGTGAAGGCAAAGGGCCACCTGCTACACACATCCTGTGGGGTGTCCCCTCCCTATCTGACCTTCATTCCTTCCCTCATACAATTGGTCTGGAAGCCTCTAGGTTTCCTTACAGCCTGAAATTCTGTTATCTTAGAAGACTAGCAAGTCAAGGCTTCCCTGCTTCTTCTCAGCCCAGAACTTATGCCTGAGTTGATTATGCACAGACTTCCTTGACATCACCCTTCAGAGAAGGAAGACAAGCCGGACCCTGAACACCCAGTAGCCTCTTTTTTTCCCCAAAGCAAGCAATCTCAGCTGAACCATTCGTGGAGAACAGACTATTTCCCAAGCCATTCCTAAGGAAAGCAAGTCCATCTCAAAGGTGATGCATGGCACAATGAGTCAAGGCTCAAGTATGTGTGTGTGTGGGGGGGCTTTGCATCCAAATTGGAGCTTTCCTTGGGTACATATTTTTTAGCCAAATAAACTGTGTGAATAACATATACAACACATACAAACTCCCTCAGGGCCATGGGGGTAGAGCAAGCCCAGAAGCCAGAAGGCCCAGGTTCAAGCCCCAAATCTGCTTCCTTCTTCCTCCTTCTGTTGCTATTGGTGAAGTCCTCGCCCTCCCTGAGCCTCAATTTCCCCAATATTGCCATTACTCATATTCACCTATGTAACTCTTTAAGGTTTGCTGGAAGCTTACATTCCAGGAAATGCAGAGCTACAGCATGTACACAGGGAAGCTAGGTGGATAGGGTGATGGGTTTGGAGTTGGCTCTTAGTGTCGCTCATCTCTCTTCAGTTTCACCCAACTCTTCCTGAACCCATTTAGGGTTTTCCTGGCAAACATACTGGAGTCATTTGCCACTTCCTTTGCCAACTTATTTTGGAGATGAAACACTGAGACAAACATGGTAAAGGGACTTGCCCAGGGTCATACAGCTGGTGAGTGTCTGAGGTCAGCTTTGAACTCAGGACTTGAAGTTAGGAAGATCCAACTTCAAATCCTGCCTTAGACACTCACTAGCTGTATGACCTTGGACAAGTCACCAAGCCTCAGTTTCCTCAACTGTAAATGGGGAAATAATAGCATTTGCCCTCACGGGGTTGTCATGAGAATTGAATGAGATACTAACATATGTAAAGTACTTTATAAATCTTAAATTGTTATATAAATGGTAGCCACTATTATTATGTGCACAGATAAGGGAAGTCAATCCAATGCATATGCCAGGAAATATCAAGGAGAAGAGACTATTAACAACTAGGGGCATTAAGAAAAGCCTCATCAGGAGGTGGCACCTGAGCCATGCTTTAGAGGAAGGTGGAGGTAAGGAAGGGTGTCCTTCCAGACATGGGGGCTGCCTCTGCAAGAGCATGGTGATGGAAGATGACCTGTTCCACACAGGGAATAGCTACAAAGCCTGTTTGACTGGAATGCTAGATGGATGAATTCAGTTCAAGCCTACAAGCAGGCATTATGCACAGAGAGCATACTGGGAGCGTGGCTTAAACTGGGGTCATTGGCACAGCCCTCAGCTCTAGAACACAGTTCTAGAATGGACTAAGAAGATCAAATGATCAGAGACTTAGAGCAGGAAGGAATCTTAGAGGTCTTCCAGCCCATCCCACCATTTTATAGGGCTGGCCAGAGGTCACAAGCAGGTCACAAGCTGGATTTGGACCTTGGACTCCAGGGTCAGGACTCTGCACACCTACAAGCAGGAGGACTTCAGCTTCCAAAGCAGAAGGAGCCTTAAAAGTCACCCAGTTGTGAGAGCAAAGGGCATAGAGCACTCTGCTGTGTTTGGAAAGGAGAGCTCAGACCAGACACATCTCCATCTGAGACCCCCGGGGTTCCCTTGAATGAAGACCTTATCAGTCTTCTGTTAATGGAATAGTCAAATAGTGACTAGTCTTAATTCCCCCCCAAAAGCCAGAAGGGGTAGCTAGATCCTAAGGGAGAGCAGCTAGTGGACAGTGATAGGGATGGCTTCTTGTGAACCTTATAAAGAGATGTTCCTTTTGTTTATCATTGACCTGACTGAAGGAGCAAAGGAAGGGAAGGAGTGGGGCAGGAAGGAAGGAATGGAAGAAAGGAGGAAAGGAGGAAGGAAAGAAGGGAGAGAGGAAGGAAGGAAGGAAGGAAGGAAGGAAGGAAGGAAGGAAGGAAGGAAGGAAGGAAGGAAGGAAGGAAGGAAGGAAGGAAAGAAGGAAGGAAGGAAGGAAGGAAGGAAGAAGGAAGGAAGGAAGGAAGGAAGGAAGGAAGGAAGGAAGGAAGGAAGGAAGGAAGGAAGGAAGGAAGGAAGGAAGGAAGGAAAGGAAAGGAAAGAGGGAGGGAGAGAGAAGGCCTTACTCCATGCCAAGCACTGAGCTAAGAGGTGGGTCTCTAGAGAGGCCATCTTCTTCAAGTATGTGCACTGTCATTAATCCTGATCTCTTTTTCAGTGATTCTAAACACCAGAATGAGGGACTCACCTCCATTGGGACTTTCAGGAAACCTTCCTATACCCCCTTTTCACTATGATACAATAAATGCCTGGGTTTCCCATGCACATGAGAAATTAAATAAAGACATGAATTGCCTTTTCTTCCCCAAGGGTAGAGCACCAATTCCCTGATGCCACAGGCTTGTCACATGCTCAGTAGTAGATGGACCCACACTGGGAGGCCCTGCCTTGACTGCTTCACCTTTAATGTGACCTACTGCCTCACCCACTATAAAATGTGAGTTGGATGGCTTGACAGACAGAGAAGTCTTTGCCAAAGTGATCGCTGCCTAATAAGCCCCACCCCCATGCACAAGGCACTGGGGGTACAAAGACAAAAGAAGAGGGTCTGCCTCCAAGGAGATGATGTTCTTTTGGGAGGGGCAGACAATCAGCTAGACAGAAGCCTAGAACAAAGGCAAAATCAATGCAGTGGAGTTCACGAAAGGAGCAAGTGTCTCCAAGCAAATACTTGGACATTTAGTAAATAACAGCTCTCTTGGACATCTGGGCAAAACACGAGTCAGTCATTCTTCCTTTTACATACTCCACCCTCTTCATTTTAAACTGAGCTTCATTGAGGGGAAGGAACCTGCCCAGGATCATACAGGAGGACAAGGGCGGAGGTCATATTAAAACTCAGGTCTTCTCACTCCAGATCAAGCCCAGCCAGGTGGCTCCATGGTTAGAGAGTTAGTCACAGTCAGGAAGACCTGACCTCAAGTCCTGCATCATACAGTCACCAGCTACTGTGACCCTGGGCAAGCTAGGCAATCGCTCTGGACCTCAGTTTCCTCCTCTATAAAATGGGGATAATTAACCCATGTAAAGGATCTCTAAGACCTTAAACCACTATAGAAAGGTCAACTATTTTCTGCTATGCCATACTGACATATTCAGATCACAGAAAGGGGGAAAGAGAAGAAAAAATAAGATGATGAAAAACAAAAACAAAAAAAAATCCAGAAGTTGGAAAGCAGGGCTAGGTACATTTACATGGCTGAGAATAACCTTGTCAAATGAGCATGGTCTGAGCCTCAACCTGCAGCTTGAAGGCCCATCTTGCCCACACACAGAGCATCAGCGATAGTGTTAGAGGCTGCAGTGGGCTGAAGACTAATGGGCTGGCATCACGAAGACAAACTGGGTACTTTATCAGGCTTGGCCACAGCCATAATTCAAGTACTGAGAAGGAAGGCATCCCCAGGGGTGATAATTCAGAAAAGCAACAAGACAGAAAGAAGGTGGACCGGGGTAGGCTAGGCAGCAGAAGACTCAAGGGAAAACCTAGGGCAACTAGGTGTAAGGGTGAGAGGAAAACACTCCTCTTTATAAGCTGAGAAGGGGCTTCCTAGACTGGTTTCTCAAGTACTTTGAGACTCTAAAACCATTCTTTTCACCACAGCTCTGTGGAGTAGGAGTGTTTTCCTCTCACCCTGACTCTATCCACTTCCTGGCACTCTATCCACTGAGCCACCTGGCTGCCTGCTTGGCACATAGTAGGTACTTAATAACCAACCACTTGTTGACTTGAAGCAGTAGAGAACACAGGTGTCTTGCTCCAGAGTCTTCATGACTTTGCTATTGTCTTACCACAAATAATCCCCAAATGTAAAATAGGAAATATTAATATTTACTTGGAAGTGAGAACTGGCAGTAAATCAATCCATCTACAAACATTTATTAAATGCCTTCTAAGTGAAGCATTGTGCTGGGGATGCCAAGACAGAAAGAATTCCTACACTGGGAAGGGGCAGTACAACAAATCCACAAATAAAAATATTCAAAAGATATGCATGGGGGCAGCTAGGTGGCGCAGTGAATAAAGCACCGGCCCTGGATTCAGGAGGACCTGAGTTCAAATCAGGCCTCAGACACTTGACACTGACTAGCTGTGTGACCCTGGGCAAGTCACTTAACCCCCATTGCCCCACAAAAAAAAAAAAAGATATGCACAAGAAGCCTATTGGGGTAGGGCACCATTAGACAGGCACATCACAGGGCTCCAAGCTGGCCTGGGCTCAGCCAGCAGCCACTAGAGGAAAGGGCTCTGGCCCAGGGAGGGTGGTTTACAGTAAGATACTAAACATGAACCTCTGGTGCAGTTGAGTCCTCAGTCTTGACACCCCTTGATTAACATCTGATTAGGCTTTCTTCTTTGCTGCCTCCCAGATCGCTGCCCCATGGCCACTGGCCTCAGGATGGGCAATGGAGATTGATGGGCCACAGGCATACAAGGGCATTTCAAGGGACCAAGCTCTGGGATGGCACTTTGTCCCTGAACACATGAAGGGCCAGAAGGCACATGCAGTCTGGGAGGGAGGCTCCTAACCAGCCCTGCCGAAATCCTCGAGCAGTGAAATCCAAAGCTCAGCATTTTTCAGGAGCACACTAAAGCATCGATCATACCAAGCAGGGTGTTCTGACAGGGTCACCCTTTGAAGCTGGAGTTCTACAATTCTTTCAATTTGGTGCCTACCTCTAAACATCAAGTCGATTTTAGTTAAAAACACAGTTTGTGAGGATTCATTGTGCATGTGTACTCACTCGAGCATTTCTATCTCTTCCTCCTCCTCCTCCTCTTCCTCTTCCTCCTTTCTTCCTCCTCTTTCTCCTTTCCATCTCTCCTTCCCCTCCTCTGTCTCCCTCTGTCCCCTGCCTCGACTCCCCATACACACACACACACACACACACAGCCCCATTATACCTCACACGTTAATTGCGGCAGTAAGAGAAGGAGAGGGGTGAGCTGACCTATATTTAAAGATGCCCAAGTCCTTGCCAAATCAAGAGAAAGATAGGAATGTAGCAATGGGCCAGGAAGGTCCAACTAGCAAGATGGCAGGTAGATGGTTTAATCTTCTTCCTCATACGATCAGCCCCCATCGTCCAGTTCCACCTCACTCAGGGATGTCAAACCACTTCCCTTATATCAAACACAAACAGGTGACTTATTCTGAGATCAGTGGGATGCAAGTAAAGCTGAAATTAGCAAGCCTGGCACCCAGAGTCAGGAAGACCTAGAATCCAAGGCCACCTCAAACACTGGTGATCTGGGTTACACTGGGCAAGTCACAAGCTCTGGGTCCCAGTTTCCTTAGGTGTAAAATGAAGGAATTGAACCCAATAGCTTCTAAGGTCCCTTCTAGATCTAAATCTATGACCTAAGGATGCACTAAATACTCCTGGAAGCAGGAGAGACCTTGGACCTTGGGATAAAAGACCCAATTGGGAGGAGACAGAGACCTGCTTCGTGCCCAAAGTCCATAGGGGCAGTGCAAGGGGAGAGAGCTGTGGGATGCAAGCCCCTCCTAGTAGCTTCCTAACGAGGTGCTTCTGTCTGCTAAAGAAGCAAGCACTACCAGCACTATGTACACTTCAGAGACATTTCAGATGCAAGTTTCTGGGACTGAGACCCTGCCACCAGCCTTAGGTATAGCTCCAAACCTAAGCCACAGATTTTAGAGCCTGACCAATAAATATCTCACATAACCACACCCACAGAGAATGTAAGTGGTTCAAACCACTTACAAACAATTAGAACACCTTTCTGGTCCACCAGACCAGCTCAGCCAGCTGAACTCTGCACCAAGAGGACCCAGGCTACAGAAGCACTGACTATGGGCAGAGGAGAAGCAGAAACACTGGGATCTAGAGCTGGCTTTGTTCCTCCTGCCCTGCCCAAGTGCCCTTGGACAAATCTCCTCTCCTTTCCAGCCCTGGGGGTTCCTCAAATATAAAAAGGGGATTGAGGAAGTGAGTGGGACAGTGAAATGCTCTTTAGATTTGGAATCAAGGGCCTGTTATTCAATGTTGGCTCTGCCCCTTACTCCTTATGAGACCTTGGAGACATTTCTTAACCTTGCAAGCCTCCAAGATTTCTTTGCGAGCATTTAGCACCTGGTGCACAGTGATCGATTGATTAATTACGGCTTGTGGACTGATTGACCCAGTCCCATTCTTGTAAACTGAGGGAGTTACTAGATTATCACCAGAGTCCCTTGTAGCTCTCAGCCTGATGAGTCCATGAAGGGCCATGTCCACCCTTGCCCTCAAGTAGCTGACTGACTACCATTTAACAGGGAGATCTCTGAGGCTCAGTCAGGGGATTTTACTTACAGTTTCACTCAGGCAGTTAATGTAGGAGGCAAGTCCCCAGACTAATTCCAGGAGACTAAAGTCTCACAGAGCTGACTCTCACACAAAAGGGAAAAAGCCCGGCATGTTCCCAGAAACACCCTCAGGCACCTTGGAACTTCAGGCATGAAAGGCAGCTGGTACACTAATGTTCTTCAAACCTTACACCACCTACTCAGAGGGGCCTGGAAGTAGATGAGCAGCCATAGCCGCAGTAGTCAGGAAGTCCCCAGTGGATTTTATAGACTGAGCACAGCATTGGGTAAGCTTACTATTACATGGTGTGCATGTTAGGATGGATAACGCCAAGCTAGGAGGCAGAAAGCCCAGCTGCATGACCTTGGGAAAAACACTTCTTGGAGCCTCAGTTTCTGTATGTGTAGAATGGGAATAATGGCAATCAATGCTTGTACTCTCTATTCTCATAGGTGACCATTATTTTCTTATAGGGAAAAGTGCTTCCTCATTTTTCCCCTGGAAGACTTTGTGTTTCTTTATTTCATCCCAGACTTCAAGGAGGACCCTTCTTCATCCCCATCATCATTATCACCACAATAGCTGGCATTTATAAGGCTGCTGGTAAGACAACTTTTAAGCGACACTGCCAGTAAATATTTACAATGGGTTTTCTGATGGAAAATGTGTCTGACACACTTAAGTTTAATGTGTATTATTGACATTTTCTCCATCATTTTCTTAAGTCTAAACAATCAAGACAATAAATCAGGCTCTGATTTGTGGCATATGCTACATTTAGCAATTCACTCTCCAGTTAGACCTGGATCGAGCACATTCCCGGCTTCAAAGTTCACAGAGTGCTTCACTTAGGTTGCCTCATGTAAGACGTTCAGGGAATTCTGGCAGCTGATATAAAAGGAGAGGGAGAAAGATTCAAGGAGGATGATTTCACACCATAACAATAATTATGGGAAATTATAAGGGTGGGACTTAGGTAATATTCTAAGATAAAAAAATGTAGGGGCAACTAGGTGGTGCAGTGAATAGAGCACCGGCCCTGGAGTCAGGAGGACCTGAATTCAAATCTGGCCTCAGACACTTGACACTTACTAGCTGTGTGACCTTGGGCAAGTCACTTAACCCCAATTGCCTCACCAAAAAAAATGTAGAGGTCAAAGAGAACTGTCCCACATCAATTCCATATCTTATTGTGTTCAAGGAGAGTCATTGATGTATAGAAGAGAGAGCTTTATTCAGAGATGGAGGTTCAGAGTAACCCATACTCTGTCACTTGCTACTAGTATAATCTGGGATAAGCGACTTGGCTTCCCTAATACTTAGTTTCTTCCTCTGTAAAGTAAGGATGTTGGACCAGAGGGATTCTGAGGTTCCTTTCAGCTCCAGATCTGTGATATAAGGACCCATGGAGCTGGAGAAGGAGAAGGTGGGCACATATTTGTCTGCTCAGACTTCATGAGGAAAAACACTGAGATAGTAACACATCTATACCCCTGGTCTAAAAAATGAGCCCCCCTCCCCCCCCAAAAAAAAATTAGCTCAAGCATAGAATCATAGGAACTTAGATTTAAAACTTCAAGGAATTTCAGAGGCCATATAGTCCAACATCCTTATTTTGCAGATAAGGAAACTGAGTCACAGATGATTTAAACGGCTTTCTCAAGCTAGTGAAAAAAACATTGTGTGTGGTTTTTTTTCCCACCAAAGTTTAACTGCTTATACAGTATGCTGGTTGTTCAATGGAATGCTTAATAGTAACTAAGGTTACCAGAAACTGGATTAGTAGCATCATACCTTTGTGGAAATTTATTTTGATTTGGGGACCCTACCTTTAGGCTGAGATTAGAAAGCCTTAGGTCCTCAGGGTCTCTTCTGTGTGGGAGGTGCTGGTATCCCTCCTCCTCTGCTTCAGCTGAGCCAAAAAGCCCCATGGGCTGGTCAGACAGCTGGGGGGAGGGAGCACTAGCTCCCTCCACCCTGAGCGGAGCTATCCCAGAGATCCCAGGCTCATACAGACAGTAGCCTGTGCCGAGGCGTGGGATGCTCAAGCATCCCCCCAGCCCCAGCCGAAGCCCTGACTGGTGGATTAGCTTGGTGTGTGGGTGCAAAAAGCCCCAAGATTTGAGTGGAGATAAGAAAGCTATATATAGACCTGGGGGTTAGATTAGAAGGGGGGTTAGAAGGATGGAGGAGAAGGCTAAAGGACTAGGAGAAAGGAGGAAAGGCCTGCGGACAAGATTAAGGGAGGCGGACAAGATTAGAGGGGCAGCAAAGGTGGCAGAGGGCAGACTGATGGTGCACACAGACAGACAGACTGAACAGGAGGCAGCGGAGAGCACAGAAGTGGTCAGCACAGGGTACAGGTGGAGTTAGTGAAAGTAGCTGAGCAAGTAAAAGTACCCTAAGGCAAGAGGCAGCTAAGGCCCTTATTGTATTAAAAAAGTTCCAGGGGCTGCAGGTGGAAGCACCAGAATGGGAATGCAGTCAGGTTGTACATTTTATTTCCCTGTATTCTTCATTTTAAATCGTATCTCATAAAAAAAACTCTGCTTTGATTATTTAATTAAGAGGCTTCTTAATATTTTGCTTATCAATTTGGGAGTGGAGTAGTGTGGTGGAACTTTATAAATGGCCCATGTTAAATTAATAGCAGTCAGATAGCCAGTCAGTCCAAAGTCCCCAGATTAGTCACCCCAGTCAGATTAGCCCCAAATTAGCCCTAGTCATCAAAAATATTTCTTCACCTTAGGATCTCAAAGTCCTTTTCTGACATGCCCTTGGTATCCTACCAGAATACAAGTAGCCAGCTGGAATAACTGAAGAGAGAGTCTGCTAATAATAGCTAACTAACATTGCTCTGTCACCTTGAGTTTTTCAAAGAGCTTTAAAAATATGATCTCATTTGATCTTCACAACAACCCTGAGAGGCAAGTGCTATTATTATCCCCATTTTACAGATGAGGAAACTGAGGCAAACAGAAATTAAGTGACTTGCTCAGGATCACACAGTGAGTAAGTATCAGACTGGATTTGAACTCAGGTCTTCATGACTCCAGCCCTGACAATTCTAGCCAGTGGACTAAATTCCTTGATGAAAATGTAGAATCTGTTTCTTTCCCAAGCTCTGCATTATATAGTGTAGGTACTCAAAGAGCCATCCTACCTCCTAACCTCCCTATTTCTATGGAGGGCATCACCACTTCTCCATGCTCCCCATTCCCACCCTCACCACAACATTTGGCCACTCTCCTCCTCTCACCCCACATATTCAGGCATCTCTCTTTCCACAGCACTTCTGTGGCACTTCCCCTTTCACTGTTCTCTCAGCTACCACACTAGCCCAGGCCTCCATCACTTCCTCCCTGGTCTATTGCAGGCATCCCCTAATGTGTTCTTTCCTTTTGAGCTGCCTCCACAATCCTGCCCCAACCACTAAAGGCTCTGGATGATAATGACAACGTGCCCAGGGGAGATAAATCTGCCACTTGCTTCTGTTGGCATCCACTGGAGTCTGGCAAGCAGGAGTCAGCCCCAATAACTTTATACTTGGGAAAAATTGTCTTGTGCCATGCCCTGAATTTATGTTACCTAAAAACTTATGTCTGCTCATTCCAAATGGGCCCTTGATGTGGTAAGGCAATCCTTTCAGGCCTCCATAAGGCATTCACTCTCCCTCTCACCACTGCAGATTTTCCAAACATTTCAGCTTTCCTTAGACCTCCTGTAGCTGCCCCTCACAGCAGACAATCTTGTCTCATTTCACTGAAAAACAAGAAATGAGGACACTTGCCAAGAGCTTCCTCATCTCTCCTGACACAAATTTCCCATCACTCAGGGGTCTTCCCTCATCTCTTCCTATCTCCCATGAAGAGATGGCCCTTCTCCTTGCCACAGCAAACCTACTGTTCTTATGGTGTTTACAAAGTTTAAGAGACATAATTTCTGGGTCATTTAATCATTTTATTAGTAATGCCAGCATTTTAAATAAAAGGACCAGTAGCACTCTCAAATGCCAGAAGTCATCATGGCAGCAGCTCCCGGCCTACGTGCCCTTTGGAAGAGGAGTGTTCCCATTCTGATGGGTTAACAATGAATGACAAAATGATTATAGCAATGAGGGGCTGAGAGTGACATCCTATCAGAGAGACACTATCCCTATACCCAAACCATCCCCAACCTAGGCGAGCCTATTCAAAGAATCTCTATCCCTCACCCAAGCCAGAGCTAGTTGGGTGGAAGAGCAATGCCTAGAATGGAGAGAATGTTAATCTTATCTTCCATCAGCTTTGAGAAATTAGACAAGGAAATAGGACAGGGGAAAAAAGCTTAGATCACCCCAGTTTTAATAATTGGCTATTAATATGAAAGAGAAATAATCATTCCTCTCACTCTAAATATTTTATCATTCCACTGCATCTGGTGGTGCAAGGGACCACCTTTAATCAGGAAGATCCAAGTTCCAGTTCAGCCTGTACAGTGCAATCTTCCCTTTTCAGTAATAAGAGACCAATGTACCAAACAGGTAAGTGCCAAGTACTGCCCACAACACTTCTCAATGTGGCTGGAACCTGATTAAAATGGAATGGGGGGGCAAGCTAGGGGGTGCAGTGGATAAAGCACTGGCCCTGGATTCAGGAGGACCTGAGTTCAAAGCCGACCTCAGACACTTCCTAACTGTGTGACCCTGGACACTTAACCCTCATTGCCCTGCCCCCCCAAAAAATATAATCAGGAAATATTTCACAAAATAATTAAAATTCAAAAGAACATAAATTATATACAGTTTGAATTTAACACCACTGATCTAAGGTGCTTGAGATAGATGCTTAAGAGAAGGATAGAGACCATCTGTTATTCTCAGCCTATGTAGACAGAACTCTTAGGGATGAGAAAGTGTGGTGCAGTGGAGAGAGCATTGGCTTTGAAGCCAAAGGAGCCAGGTTTGAATCCCTCCCCTGACACTTCCTACCCATATGGCCTTTCTCCTTTCTGGACCTCAGTTTCCTCAGCTACAAAGTGAATGGACTAGACTAGCTGACCTCTAAGATCTCTAGCTCTAATGGTGGTGAGGTCCCCTGAGTGAAGACAAACCATTCCCACTTCCTGGGGTCAAGGCCTTCTTAGGTCCCTAAACATTTGGAGGGGGGGAATGGCCTTTATCTGGGGATTGTGTTTCTGACTTTGTAAAAAGGAAAAAGAGCAAGTTAAGTATATTCTTTCTTAATCCATGGACCATTTTTGCTTTCTAATATGATCTACTCTCACAGTTAGGGAGCAGCAAAATGGAGTATAAATATTTCTCTCATTCACAAGGTAGGCCAAAATCCCATCTGTCTAATTATGATGTTTGGTAGAGACTAATTAGAAGGAAAGTCAAGACTACAAATGCAGGAGAAATGATTTTTTTTTTCTGTACAAAAGCAGTAGGGCTTGATGGCTTTTCAACAATTTTATTCATAGAACTAGAATATGCTTGTCACAACATTAATTTTCCATAATTTACTTGCAAAAAGCTTGGGAAGCAGGCTTTTTCCATAAATGACTATTTTCCAACATGCATCAAATCTGTTGGCAGGGGTTTCCAAGAAGATGGCAGAGCAGCAAGGCAGAAAAGAACCCTATTTTCCATTATTCCCCACAAGACCTGAGGTAGAAATGGTCAGAAGTAAAAATGAGAGGAAGCAAGTCAACCAAAGAGACCTCAGAGATAACCACCTTTCAGAAAACGAATGAATGAATGAATGAATGAATGAATGAATGAATGAATGAATGGCCTATGAACTGACCTAGCCGACCAACACAATCACCCAAAATTGTGGATTAAAAGAATCTGAAAAGACAAGAAGGAATGATCATCAACACCAGCACCAAAAATGAAGTGAGAATTCTCATAGGACTCATCCCAGAGTCTGCTGGTAAATGTTTAACAACCAGGTCTTCAGGGAGGAAATGTAAACTTTTCAGTTTAATCTGTATTATTACTACTCTTTACTCCACTTTCTTAAGTCTAATCAATCTACAAAACAATAAACCATGTCCTGATTTGTAGAATTTGCCAATTTCTGGGATGTAAATGCTCCCACTGAAAACTTAACAATGGAGCTAGTATGAGCTGGTTGCACCACACCCCTGACACTCATATTGAAGAGCAGATGCATGGAAAGAAAAATATGATACCTGTAAGAGACAACTAGGTGGCACCATAGTGAATACAGTGCTGGGCCTGGAGTTAGCAAAATTCATCTTCCTGAGTTCAAATATGGCCTCAGACACTTACTGGCTGGGTGATGATGGGCAAGTCACTTAACCCTGTTTGCCTCCATTTCCTAATCTGTAAAATGAGCTAGAGAAGGAAATGACAAATCACTTCAGGAACTCTGCCAAGAAAATCCCAAATGGGGTCACAAAGAGTCAGACTCAACTGAAATAACTCAACATAACCTTTAAAAGGATAACTATTAGAAGGAAGATAAATTACTAATAGCAACATGGAGAAAGTGGTAGACATTTTGGATTAAAAATATGGACCCAATGAGAACTCAGATCATTCTACCACAAGACAAAAGAAGCCACTGGCCAGCTCTCGATGAACAAAGATCAGGGAACTGGGGGGCATAACTCAAGCATTATCAGAATTGCCCCAAATGAAAAGAAAATCAGTGTGATCACCATGGTTCAGGACATTACACAAGAAAATTTCCCCTAAGTATTAAGCAAGAGAGGAAGACTCCAGATTACTAGAGTCTCATGGATGTCTAGAAGAGTCCAAAGAAAGGTTAAAAACAGGATTCTGTCTAGCTGGGTGTCCCTGGGCAAGTCACTTAACCTTCATTGCCCTGCAAAACAAACAAAAATAGGATTCTGTATCTACCCATGTCTAAACCTGCTTCTAATTCTAATTCCAAGGTATGGCAGATTCCTCCAGACAAATCAAGCTGCACAGCCTCCAGAGCAAAGAGACAGTTTGGGAAGAAGCTAAAAAGAAACTATCATGTGTCCAGGAACAAAAACTTTTATCCCAGGGGATTAATCACCCAAGACAAGAAATAACAGAAGAAAACTGCAACATGATACAAACAAATTTAAGGGAAACCAGGCTTCTCATTCTAAGGTCTTCTGACCAGCTAAATCAATCCTACTATTTGATGTCAGAAAATAGATAGATTGATTCTCTACCACTTTTCTAAGAGTTTGAAGAGGGAGGAGACAGGCTGTACCAAGGCATTTTATATATAAATCAACCCAGAAGCAAAATTTCAACTAGGTCTGTAGAGGCCTTGTGATAAAACGTCAACTGGGAACTTTAAATTCAGCCAGAGTTTCAAACTTGGAGAGACCAAATGGAAATTCGGTGTAAAAGTTATCTAAGGTAAAGGGAAAAAGTACTAGGGCCATTTAGATTTGTTATCTGCATAAGGAGTGGGACAGAGCATGAGAATGGATGGAGAGGCACTAGGGGGAGAATCACGGAAATCACTTAACTTTGTCTCAGATCCAATATAAAGTGAAAATAAGGCAGCAACAAAGCTGGTCTGAGAGTCAGGGACAGAAAGTTAGGAAGGCAGAGAGCCATATTTCTCAAATATATAAAGAGCTGAGTCAAATGTATAAGAATGCATCATTCCTGAATTGATAAATGGTCAAAGGATATGAACAGGCAGTTTTCAGATGAAGAAATCAAAGCTGGCCATAGTCAGATGAAAGAATGCTCTAAATCACTATTGATTACAGAAATGCAAATCAAAACAACTCTGAGGTACCATCTCATACCTATCACATTGGCTAATATGATAGAAAAGGAAAATGATAATTTTTTTTGGAAAAGGTGTGAGAAAATTGGGACGTGAATGAATTGTTGGTAGAATTGTGAACTGATCCAACCATTCTGGAGAGCAGTTTGGAACTCTTCCCAAAGGGCTATAAACCTGTGCATACCCTTTGAATCAGCAATACCCCTATGAGGTCTGAATCAAAGAGATCATAAAAAAGGAAAAAGGACCTACATGTACAAAAATATTTATAGCTGCTCTGTTTGTGGTGGCAAAGAATTGGAAATTGAGAGGATGGCTATCAATTGGGGAATGGCTGAACAAGTTGTGGCATATGAATGTAATGGAATACTATTGTGCTGTCAGAAATGATGAGTAGGTAGATTTCAGAAAGATCTGAAAAGATTTAAGTGGATTGTTGCTGAGTGAAGTAAGCAGAAACAGGAGAACACTATACACAGCAGCATTCTGTGATGATCAACTGTGATAAGACTTAGCTCTTCTCAGCAATACAGTGATCCAAGACAATGCCAAAGGATTCATGATGGAAAATGTTCTCCACATCCAGAGAAAAAACTATGTAGTATGAATGCAGATTGAAACAGACTATTTTCACTTTTTGTTTTTGTTTGTTATTTTTTCTTTCTTGGGCTTTTCCCCTTTTGTTCTGATGCTTCTTTCACAACATTAATAATGTGGAAATATGTTCAACATGAATGTACTGTATAACCTATATCAGATTGCTTGCTGTCTTAGGGAGGGGGAAGGGAAGAGAGGAAAGGAGGGAGAATAATTTACAACTCAAAATCTTACAAAAAATAAATGTTGAAAACTATATTTACACATAATTGAAAAAATACTATTAAGATGAAAAAGACAGAGAGCCAGAGGCAGATAGGAAATAGCACAACATTGATATATACTTAATACAATGGAAACAGGAAAATAAAGTGAACTGGGAAAGAAAGGAAAGGGTGTTTGAGAAAATACACTGAACCTACCCTCCATTGCTGAAGGATCCAGGAGCTCAAGAGGTCATGGCTAGAAATTCCCACCTTTTCTTCCCTAATCCCTAGGATTTAGTCATTGTATGCTGAGACAAAAACCAGATTCAAACTCAGTCTCTCAAATTCCAAGTCTAGCATTCAGAGATTTTTAATGATTTTTAGAAAATTATTTGTCTTGGTGCTTTCAGGGATAAGGAAATGATCAACAACATCCATGTTTGTGTAGCATCTCCTTCCTTCTCCAGGGCTGCCAGGCCAACCAGATTTCTACTATAAAACCTTCCAGACTTAGATGCAGGTCATGACTCAATGCATAGAGTGCTGGAACTGGAGTCAGAAAAACCTGAGATCAAGTTTGGTCCCGGACACTTAGTTACAGTGACTCTGAAAAGGTCATTTCATCTCTGTCTGCCTCAGTTTCTTCAAGTCCAAAGTACTTTATTTCATTTCATTTCAAATTCAGTAGACATTAATTAAGCACCTATTGTATGCCAAGCACCAGGCTCGCTGTGGAGAGAGATACAAAGGAGCAGAAGAACAGCAAAGCAAAGGAAATTCAAACTTGGAGGAGCAAACGCAGACTTTGTCTTTCATTCAAGCTGTGAGTTACCTGGACTGTGCAGGTCTTAGCGGAGAGAGGTGGAGGTGACAGGTGATTTAGACCAATCCCCGGTACTTTATCCTTTGAGGCAGAGCTCCATCCACAAAGGACAACATAAGACCCTGGGGCAAGGTAGCGCTCAGAAGAGGGTGGGTTGCTTTACTTTCTGGTTTTCTGTTTTGCCTTTTCAGGTTGGGTTAAATTGGAGGTTCTTACCCTGGGGTCTGTGAACTTGTGGGTTTTTTAAATAAATATTTCAATGTCTATTTCAATATAATTGCTTTCCTTCATAATGCTCTGCATTTGTTTTATGCATTTCATAATATTATTTTGAAAAAAGCATCCATAGGCTTCACTAGACTGTCAAAGGGGTCCATGAAGGAAGGAAATAGTATTTATCAAGCACTTACCATGGGCCAGGCACTGGGCTAAGAAATCTGCATATATTATTTCATGTGATCCTCATAGCAACCCTGGGAGGTAGGTGCTGACATTATTTCCACTTTACAGATAAGAAAATTGAGGCTGATTGAGATGAAATGAATTGCCCTGGGTCATACAGTGAATAAGTATCTGAGGCAGAATTTGAATTTAGGGCTTCCTAACTCCAGGCCCAGCACCCTAGCCACTGGGCTACCTAGCTAGAGGCCTTGGTGAAAATGGAGATGTTTGGCCACTCTCCTCCTCTCACCCCACATATCCAGGCATCTCCCTTTCCACAGCACCTCTGTGGCACTTCCCCTTTCACTGTTCTCTCAGCTACCACATTAGCCCAGGCCCCCATCACCTCCTCCCCAGTCTAATGTTATCTTTCCTTTTGAGCTGCCTCCACAATCCTCTCCCAGCCAATAAAGGCTCTGGATGATGATGACAAAGTGTGCAGGGGAGATAAATCCCAGGAACTTTATACTTGAAAGAAATGGTACCACCATTACTGCCTCAATGACACACACAAGGTCAAAAATCTGCGGCGAAATAAAGCCTGGCCTACATTCAGTAAATTGTTAGCCTGAATGCTTACAAAGAAAGTAAAGGCACTTTATCTTTTCCATAGAGACCTAGACATGAGTCAGACACTGATGCTTCTGAAGGAACCCCTGGCTTGCCGCCAGAGAAAGTTACATATGAGATCCAGAGGAGTCGTAATTTCCTCATCCCCACACTGAACCCCATCCATGTAAACCCAAGCTAGTTCTGGGTCTTGGGTTACACCATAATGTAAATGAACATGGGATAAATGCCCAGGAATGGTGGCAAGCCAAAACATCATTAGAGACTTTGAAAATTAGGGCAGGCTTCCCAAAGGAGGTGGTATTGGGGTTGGGTTTTAAAAGTGGGTAGGAAGATGTTCTTCCCACTAAATCTCTACTGCCTCCCCAAATAGAAGAGGTGAACTAGAACCAGCCGATGAGGGTTCTAGCCTGCCCCCAGACTGAAGGGTTGGCATTTATCACCAAAGGGAAGAGGAAGTCATTTGGCACATTAGCCAGGGAAGGACATAGTGAATGTGGTGTTTTGGAAAAGGGAACCTGGCAGGCTAGAAGAGTGTACTGGGAGATGAGTGAGGAAGCTTTTACCCTGCATCCTTTCCATTTGCCACTGGAAATGACTGGAATTAACTCCCAGTTAGAGCTGACTCCCAACTCTACAACTTACTAACAATGTGACCATGAGACTTCCTCTGAGTCTCAGTTTCCACTTTTGTACTGTGGTAAAAATTATTATTGGAGTTTTAGCTGACTCATTTGGGAGGCGCCACACCTGGCCCACCCTGAAGTTACGTATGCTACTGAGGTCAGAAGGAGAACTCTCCATAGGCAGTTTTTCAAGGACCTCCCCTTTTGGTGAGGAAAGAGTGAACGCTCCCTGAAGGGAATCGGAAGCTCTTCCGGAACACTAACTCTCTCTGGCAACTGCTTTTCCGGTGGCACAAGCAACTGTAGATTGTCCAGGTTTTGGTGAGTTAATTACAGAAAACCCTAAATTCCTTTGAATTAGTTTATTTGGAAACAATCTGAGAATTGCATAGGCTAAGTTTAGAGTTGAGTATTTATCTGTATTTCTTTTTCCCTATTTCCTTATCTTTGATTTTATTAGCTTCACCTTTGTTGTTTAATTAATTCCCAAGTAATAAAATCTGATCCTTCTGTGAATTAAAGCTGTAAGGATCCTTTCTTATTGACCTGGGAGAAATATCTAAAAAGGGCAGTTCAGAGGGGAGGGTGAACCTAAAAGGTCCCTCATATTTCTGGGACCCCAATATTTAGGTGAGTCACCCAATTAACGCTCTGTATATCAAATTTTGGCCCTCACAGTTAAACCAGTAAGTTGGATGAAAGGGACTCTCAGGGTCCTGACCATTCCAAAGCTTAGGATGCCAGATGGTCCTGCTCTTCATACCAAAAGGCAAAGACTGCTTTCCCATGATAAAAATATTACGTATTTTATATTATTTCTAGTTTCAGACCCCAAATCCAAAGACCATAGGAAAAAGCCAAATGACCCAAGGCTCTGAGAATCCCATCATTCTCCAATCTGAAGCAAAGATTCCTGTTCAGTTAAATTTCATTTTGGCTGAAGGTAAAGAACCTTGAGGCACCTAACTCTAGTCCCATACTGAAGCATCACAGCCCCCTCTCAACTCTCCTCCTAGAACACTCATTGAATGAATTTGGAATCATTGATGATGATTTGGGGCACTTCAGCAAGGAAGACTAGGGAGGGAGGCATCCAAAACACTAAAAAGTCTAGGTCCAACAGGGATCTTGTGCTAGAGAGCTAGGGAAAGGAAAAGGACACTTCTAGAGAATTTCATTCATTCTGGCATTTTACCAGTGAGGAAACTGAGGCTCACCAAGAAATGAATTATTGTCTAAGGTTGCACAGCTAGTAAGAAGCAAAGACAAGGGGCAGCTAGATGGCACAGTGGTTAAAGCACCGGTCCTGGATTCAGGCGTACCTGAGTTCAAATCTGGCCTCAGACACTTGACACTTACTAGCTGTGTGACCCTGGGCAAGTCACTTAACCACCATTGCCTGCAAAAAAAAAAAAAGAAGCAAAGACAGAATTAAAACTGAGGGCTTCTAACTCCAAGCTCTCCCCCCACCCAAAGGAGAGTATTTATTTTAATCCCCAACAACCTTTCTCACATGACAGGTGGTGTTGGGATTTTGCTACCTAGGTTTTATTTAGTCATTTTTTCATCCTTCCTTGTAAGGCATTTGCCAACTGCCAGGTAATGGCTTCTAAGTCACTCCCTCAGTGCTAAGATGGATGGTGTGAAATGCCTCGTTTACCAGAGGAGGTAAGCAGTTTGATGTATGCAGGGTGTTTGAATGGGTCAGGAGGCAAATACTTTTAGGTGGCCAGTTACCCAGTCAGAAACTGAGAACTTGCCAGGAGCTAAACACAATCTCTACAACCAACAGTTTCAAACACTGCCTATCAACTAAACAAAATGAAATTTGGGCACAGAACAGAAAATCTCAAAATACTAGAGAGAGCCCTGGGAAAGATATTCTAAGAACAAAGTTTGGCAGAAGTGAAAAGATATGCTTGTTCTCATCTCATACCATAACACTGAAAGGCAAAAGAAAAGTTAGCAGGTGTTTTATCAAGACATGGGTTACACTAGTTGTGGTATATGAATGTAATGGAATACTATTGTGCTATAAAAAATGATGAGCAGGACAAGTTCAGAAAAGCCTGGAAAGACTTAAGTGGACTGATTCTGAGTGAAGTGAGCAGAACCAGGAGGACATTGTATACAGTAACCGCAGCATTGTGTGAGGATCAACTGTGATAGACTTGGCTCTTCTCAGCAGTGCAATGACCCAAGACAATTCCAAAGAATTTATGATGGAAAATCTTCTCTCCATCCAGGAAAAAGAACTGTGGATTCTGAATGCAGACTGAACCATAATGTTTCTACTTTGTTGTTGTTTTTTTCTCTTTTTTGAGAAAAAAGATTCTTCTTTCACAACATGACTAATGCAGAAATGCATTTAATGTGATCATACATATATAGCCTATATCAGATTGCTTTCTGTCTTGGGGAAGGGGGAGGGAAGAGAGGAAAGGAGGGAGAATAATTTGTGACTCAAAATGTTATGAAAACAAATGTTGAAAATTATTTTACATGTAATTGGAAAATAATAAAATGCTTTTATGATTAAAAAGCAAAAAAACAAACAAAAAAAGACATGAGTTACAGTTTACCTGCATTCCCTGTTGTAAGATAAAGTTATTTGGCGTACCAACACAGCTCCACACAGAGATGGCCATACCTGTGATCTTGCCATGATCACTCACAAGTGCTCCATTTTCATGTTCATGAATTCTGAAATTCTGATCTCTTGCTGTTCTAATGCTCCCCCCTCCTCCCCTCTGACTACTGACCTCCCTGGCTTCCTTTAAGTCCCAACTAAAACCCCACCTTCTACAGAAAGCCATCCTCAACCCCTCTTAATTCCAGTGCTTTCCCTCTCAACAATTTCCTATCTATCCCATGTATAGCTTGCTTTGTATATATTTGTTTGCCTGTTGTCTTCCCATTAGACTACAAAGCTCCTTGAGGGTAGGGACTGTCTTTTGCCTCTTTTAGAATGTGAAGACTCCATCATCTTCCTTGTTTTGCCCATCAAGACATTTGCCTTCACCATTTCTATGGCTCTTCACCCATACCCTTTTTTTTTTCTTCACCCATTTTTGATGATTGTTTAAGGGTCACTGACCATATGCTTTACAATCATTTCTACCCATTTTTCAGTATCCTATGATGTAGTTCATCCTGGCCTCACTAAAGGAACTTAGATTAAGTGTCTCTTCCATTACCATGGGTTCTTACTCTGTGTTAACCATTCTGGTTCTATAATCAGTCTGAATATCATTCTCCTTGGAGGAAAAAAGAGAAGCAAAACAAGAGTTGAGTAGTTCATCCTTCTCACCATTGTCACTGTAAAGATCACCATCCAGTTTTTTCCCTCTAGAGTGTAGTACACAAAGAAGTAAGTAATATGAGATGTTACAAGAAAGGGAAGATGGTATCAGATTCTGAAGGACCTTACATGCCAAGAAAAGAAGTCTGAACTTGATTCAGTAAGCAATAGGGAGTCACTCAACATTATTGAGCAGAGAAGTGACATGATCAAATCTACACCAGATCTAGAAGAAAGAATAAAGTGATCTGTCAGTGTTCCGAACAACAGACCTGAGAAGGGAGAAACAGGATGACTTGTTATTAGTCCATGGGAGTTTATAGTGAGGGCCTGAACACTAGGGTACTGGCGGTGGGAATCCAGACGGTGGGCCATTTCAGGAAATCCAAAAACAGACTAAGAATTTATCTCCAAAAACCACCACCATCTTCCAGTTCCCTAGCACAATAATTCTCTTTCTTTCTATAAGGGATCAATGTCTATGACCTCCAGACTTTGAAGGGCCTTGAATGCCAAGCTCAGGAGCTTGGAACACCAGTGAAGAATTTTTATTATGGGATTTTTATGATCAAATCTGGACATTATGAGGTTGTGAAGGGTGGGTAGGAGAGAGAAGAGCCCAGAAGCATGGAGACCAGTTTGTGACTAATCAGGGAGAAGGGATAACAACTGGTGAGCTTTATCTTGGACAACATTCCTCACATTCTCATTCTTATAACCAGAGCCATCTGGTTTCCATTGATTTCTCTGGAGATGAGAAGGCTTGTGATGGTCTTAGGAGGCTTGGAGAAAGTACAGGGATGACAGGCTTTAGAAGACCACGTGCTAACAATCAATGCTAAGTCAGTAGGGGAAATAGGGAAGTCACCAAGTCAGCTTGTGTTGAGGTCAGGGGTCTCTCCAGTCACAGTATTTGGTCTCCTGCTCCAGCATGAAATCTCATCTCAACTTTCCTCAGCAACTCATCTCCCTTCCCAAGGTTCCAGTCCCTTAGTGCCTCTCTGGCATTCACAGTGTAGTGAGTGCTAGTGTCAAGGGAGCTGGGTTCAAATTTGGCTCTATTAGTGACTCCCACAACAAGCCTCTTCACTCTCTGAACCTCTGGTTCCTCCTCATGAAAGGATGGAGACAGCCCTGGAGGTCCTTTCCAGGTCTAAATCTTTAATTCTCAGATCACTTCCTCTTTAAGGCTGTAAGAGCTGGTTGGGTAGAGTGGAAAGAACGATTTAATCTTCTGCTCCCCAAAATTTCTGCTTCTTCCATGACTTTAGGTGAATCATTTCTCTCTGGGCCTCAGTTTCCTCCTTTGTTAAATGAGGGCCCCTCCAGCTAGATGTCTTTGACTCTATGATCTAGCCACGTCCAGGAGGCCTAAAGAGGTAGCCAGAAGCTACATTGAGTAGCCAGGCCATCCACCAGTCCTATCTTTGCTACTACTGTGAGCCAGGACTGTGCAGGCTCTGGGAGTAGATATACAAAGAATGAACAATTCCTACCCACAAGAAGCTTACATTCTATTGGGGGAGACAAGTACCTGGAGAAGTGCTAGGCACCAGACAGGGAAGGAGAGAGAGACTGAACCCGGGATTCCATTGATAGTGGGAACTTCCAAAAGAGAGAACTCTCTCCATCAGTGGAGGTGGTCACTTTCTCTGCAACGTTTAGTCTTAACACATTTCCTGGCACACTGTGGGGTTAACTGACTTGGCCAGGGTCACATGGGCAGCCAGCTTTCTATCCACTATACCAGGGCTTCTTAAACTTTTTCCACTTGTGACCCCTTTTTGCCTGAGAAATTTTTACACAATCCTGGTTATCTAGGTATATGAAAAAGCTTTTACTGTTGCCAAATTTTTCACAAACCCCAGATTCAGTTATGTGCCCCCATATGAGGTCATGACCCACTATTTAAGAAACTTTGTGCTATACTACATACCTATGTATGGAGTGTCCCAAAAATCTCAGTGCCAGTTGAAGCTATGAAAACTTAACTATTAAGCTATTAAAGCTTCCAACAGCAATAAGACTTTTGGGACACCCTGCCTATATAGTAATTGGGCTGACATGAAAAGAGTTCCCAAAGGGAGGGTCCAACTTTCCCTTCACTGTTGACAGAGGCCGTTAGCTGTTCTCCTCATCTACCAAAATCCCATTTCCTGTCAATTACACTGGGACAATGTATTTTCATCCAGCATTAGGGACTGACAATCAGTTATTCAGGCCATCAATTAACTTGAAAAGCCTGAAATGTACAAACTTTAGCTGCCATTGGACTGTCTAGAAAAGTCCCACATGGACCAGGAGAGACTCACTGATTAGGAAGGTTTCTCTCACACACATTTTAAAAATGGCTTTAGAAAATTAGAAGTAGATACAAACTACCAGGCTGCCAAATTGATGACAGATGTTTTACTGGGCTAGCGATGAGCAGCACCAAAGATCGACAAGCCTTCATCTCCAGAGACCCAATTTACAAAAAGATATTTTCCAACAGTTCAAAATTCCCCAAGACAATGTGCTTACCTTTAGCCTGCAATAAATGATCTTGGTGTCTGGATCTTGTTAACTCCAGAGCTCCCCAATTGCCTTGACAAAACCAAATCCCATTCTTCATTAGGGTTTCTTCAGCTCTCTGAGTCAACCTAAGTGAAGTTACTGGGTGATGGAGTGGGCCCTATTAATACTGGGAGTCCTGGTCATATCAGTGCCATGGAGAGCTTGGGCCTGGAAGACAGGGCATCAGGGAAGAGGACAGTGATGGGGAGAAGGCCATGGACACAGGAGCTGTCTGCAATTATTGGGAAGGCTGCTATGTGAGAGATTAAACTTGTTCTGCTTAAGCCCAGAAGGCAGAAGCAGGAGGGAGAGCAGGAGTGGGAGCTAAGGCGAGACAGATTTAGAGTTACCACAAGGAAAAAAAATATCCTAGCAATTCAGGCTGTGCAAGAGGGAAATGGAGTTCCTTGGGATGATCACACAGACAAGATCCATGCTCAAGCATAAGTTGAACTGGGTGACCTGGCATGGTAGAAAAAATGGTAGATGTGGATCCAAGAAACATGGCTGCAAATTCTGGCTCTGAAATTTTCTGGCCCTGTGACCTTGGACAAGTCACTTAACTTGTCTGATCCTCAGTTTAATCACCCGTAAAATGGGCTCGATAATGCCTATAGTGCCTGTATCGTGGATTCTTTTGAATGGCAAAAGAGATAATATATGTAAAACCCCTTTGCAAATCATGAAGCACTACGCAAAGGTGGTCTGGGGTTATTATTATCCAACACTCTCTATGCTCCCTTCTCACTCTTAGAAGTACTGAGATGCTGTGAAACGTCATTTTATCATTTTGATCAGAATAGCAGCAATTCCACCCCAGGGTTATTGAGAGAATCAAATGAGATTACATATCAAAGTGCTTTGCAGATCTTAAAGAGCTAGAGAAATACTAGGCATTGTTGTTGTTGCTGTTGTTGTTACCTCGCATAGTACTAAGAAGGAAAATAGCCATTTTCCTCCTAGTTCCCAATGAGGAGAAAACTGAGGCTGAGGGACAAGAAGCAACTAGCACAGTCCAATAGCAAGCAGGATCTGAACCTAAGTTTCTTTGGGTCCGTTTAGGGGTGTGATGGTAAATGTTTAACCACCAGCTCTCCAGGAAAAAATTACACTAAACACACTTTTAAGTTTAATCTCCATTATTAATATTTTTCTACCACTCTAAGTCTGAACAATCAAGAAGATAATGAATCAAGTGCTGATTTATAGGCTTTGCTGATTTTTGAAGTGTAAGTGTTCATACTGAAATATTAACAAGCAGCTAAGGAGGAAGCTGGTTAGAGCTGGCTCCAGCATACTCCTGCATATTATACTGAGTGATAGGTAAGTGTATTGTTTACAGCCTCAAAATTGGGAGTACAGAGACCAGAATTCTAATTCAACATCACCACAGAGATTGTCTAGCCCTTTTTAAAAAATCAGTGCTGTTTTTTACTTTACTCTGAAAGTATGGAATACTGACACAACACTTAGCCAGCAAGTAACAGTGATTTTAATATCCTGTTGCGGAAAATAGTCAGTCTTCCAGGTCCATTGCATTGCAAAGAGGCAAAGAGTTCATCAGACTATGCCTAGCTACCCTCCTCCCCAGAAAGGTCTAACCTAGCAGCCCCTGTCCAGTAATGGTTTCCAGTAAGAAGAACAGTGTCTGCCTAAGGCAACTAACTCTCTCTCTCTCCCTCTCTCTCTCTCCCTCCCTCCCTCCCTCTCTCCATCTGTATGTGTATCTCTGTCTCTGTGTGTCTCTATGTGTCTCTATGTGTGTCTCTCTCTGTCTCTCACTCACACACACACACATTCATGAGCACACCTGGGATAAAGGAGAATGGGTGGTCAATTCTAGAATAGTATTTGCTGGAAGTACTTAGGTATACAATGGGATAAACAATGGGGCCCCCTTCTGTATATTTGCAAGAGATCACCATTGTCTAGATGACACCACCAGCATGAGACCCTTGCTTGTGAGCACTGTCTTATAATTAGATTTAGGAATATTAATGTCACACACATTTTCATAGAGTATCTTATGAAGAAATCCTGTCATAAAAAAGATGTGGACATGTATTACCTCCAGCTAAGGGTTAAAGCTGGGATGGGTGACAGTCGGGGTGCCCAGCCTTTTGTCCAGGAGGCTCCACTTTTCCACTTGTGACTGGCACCAGGGAAAGTAGGCAGTCCTTGATGGAGGAGTACCAGTGGGTGACATTGCACTTTGCTCTCCTCTCTGATGAGGCTCCCAGGTCCTGTGGTTTAGTGGTAAAAGCAGTGAATTTCAGGTCAGAAGGCTCAGGGATTGGCTACCTGTGTGACCTTGGACAAGTTGCTTCACCTCCCTGTGCCTCAGTGTGTATGAGGATTATACTAGATGACCTCTGAGCCCTTTCCAGTTCTAAAGCTATGGCCCCACAAATCCACCTTTCTAGTCTTGTTACACTTTGATCCTCTCCATGGAGTCTAATCTGCTGCTCCTCACACACAATCCCCCATCTCCCACCTCTACCTTTGTGCCAACCGCCCCTCGTGCCTTCAATGTTTGCCCACATCACTTCTCCCTTAGGACTTAGCACAAAAGGATGTCCTTCCCAGTCCTTCCTACTTCTAAGGCTTGCTCCTCTGAGCTTAGCCACATGTATGGGGATGTCTATGTATCTGTATTGCGACAAGAGAATTTTTCTGTATTGATTTTATGAATGCTGTTCCCTCAAGACTGCTCATCACATCACTAGCAAGAGCTTGCAGAATTTAACTGACATCAGACTTTAGCTCCAGTGATTAACTGGTTAGTGCTAAGAGGATTTCTGGCTCAGCTTTATTACCTCGATTTACTTAAGATGAGCATGTCAAGTAACTAAGTATAGCTCCAGTGTTACCGGTTAGTCTGCATATTTCCGATTTATCCCTAGTGTTTACTGAGAAATTTATTATTTTACTAGATGTAGATCTTCCCCTTTGGTTATATGTTCTTTGATGTATACATCTTTATCTTCCCCCTTCCACCCTCTGTAAAATCCCATCGTATCTGTCCTACTTTGTAAGTTAAAGCTCTGTTTGTTGTTGCTGCTGCTGCTGCTGCTGCTGCTCTTGTTGTGTCAGACTTTTCATGACCCCGTTTTAGAGTTTTTTTGGCAGAGATACTGCCATTTCCTTCTCCAGTTCATTTTATAGAGGAGGAAACTGTGGCAAACAGGGTTAAGTGACTTGCCCAGAGTCATCCAGTTAGGAGGTGTCTGAGGCCAGATTTGAACTCAGGAAGAGGAGTCTTCCTGAATCCAGGCCTGGCAATCTATCCACTGAGCCACATAGCTACCCAATAACTTCTATAAGTTTGCTTAAATGGTTGCTCAGGCCCATTGGATTTTTGTGTACCATGGGTCTATGTTCAGCATATAATAAACTGGTTATTAAACTATCTCCACATGTTGATAAATATGATCGGCCCCAATACCTATTGTCAAATCCTTGGACAATTTTTATGTCAGTATATGTACACAGTATATATATATATATATATATATATATATATATATGATAGAAGGTATGTCTATATGAGAAAGAACATATGTGTGTGCAAAATATGTATGTATTAGCCAGAAAAGGGGTGTATACATATATACACATACCTACACCTACATAAGTATATGTATATAATGTATGCATGTTTGTACTTTATTATAATATTATTTTGTACAATCCATATGTGCACATGTGCATATTATGTGTACCTCGTTATTTCCCATTAAACTATAAGCCCTTTGAGAGCAAGGTCTGTTTTTGCCCTTCATTGCACCCCCAGCATTTAGCTGGAATCATTGACCAGATCATTCTCCCAGACAATCCATGATGGATTCCAGAAGAATCACCATGCCTTCCTACGGGGAGAAATCCCCAAGCTTCCCACGAGAAGGCTCTGCTCCATTATGGGCCTGCTCAGCCCAGAGCTCATCCCCAAAGATCTAGAGCTTCTTCTACTGCCCCATGTGCCTTCCCCCGCACACTGCCTCATCCCACTTTGTCTCGTACAAAGTAGGCTTCCAGCTCTCCTATTTCCTGTCCCCTGGCTTCTTGGCCCCTCAGAGGATTAGTCTGGATAGCCCTGCCCGGCCAAACACAGAGCCAGCCCAGCTACCTTTGGCCCTTCCCTTTGGTGTGAGCTGCTGCTCAGGCTCAGGACCTCCTCTGGAGGCTCCAGAAGGTTCAAGGCCACAGTCATACCTGCAGGATCATCAGGTTCCACCAGGAACAGCAAAGAAAGCCTAGACTTGATGGCCGAGGATTCAGGCTCTCTCAGCTCCAGCTCACTTCCCAGTCTGCTGAGTGATCTCGAGAAAAGCCCTTCCCTCCCTGAGACTCAACTCCCTCACCCATAATAATGAGTCACCTCTAAATGCCTGTCCAGTCCTGAGTTCTAGGACCTTGGATCAACAGAAACTGAGACCCAGATGAGAGGGAAAATGTCTGGGCCACTCTCATCTGGGATGATGGATCCCAGAGAGCCTGAGAGTTCAACTAAAGAATCCTTTTAATAAAAATATCTTCAAATACTGCCAGGTAAAAGTGGTTCCCAAAGTGGGAATGAGACAAACCACCAGCAGGATGATTAAAAGTAGTCCTCAGTGGACAGTGCTAGTCCTGGAGTCAGGAAGACCCGAGTTCGGGTCTGGCCTCAGACACTTACTAGCTGTGTGACCCTGGGTAAGTCACTTGAGTTATGTCTGCCTCACTTTCCTTATTTTAAAAGCAGAGATGAGGGGCGGCTAGGTGGCTCAGTGGATAGAACACTGGCCCTGGATTCAGGAGTACCTGAGTTCAAATCCAGCCTCAGACACTTGACACTTACTAGCTTGTGTGACCCTGGGCAAGTCACTTAACCCCCGTTGCCCCACCCAAAAAAAAAAAAAAAAAGCAGAGGTGGGTAGGTGGTGCAGTAGATAGAGCACTGGCCCTGTAATCAGGAGGACCTTAGTTCAAATCCAGTGTCAGGCACTTACTAGCTGTGTGACCATGGGTAAGTCACTTGACCCCAATTGCCTCCCCCCTAAAAAAAGTTCTCTCTAGCTGTGTGACCCTGGGCAAGTCACTTAACCCCAATTGCCTTACCAAAAAAAAAGTTCTCTGGGGAGGTCAGGAACATCATGTACAATCAGAATGGTAGGTGTCGTTTATATAGTTCTTTAAGATTGTAAAGTTCTTGATAGATGTCAGCACATTGGAGCCTTCCAACAACCTTCTGACCAAGGTGCTATCATGAGCCTCCTTCTATAGAGGAGGAAACTGAGGCTCACAGAGGTAACCAGTGACCCACTTAGAGGCCTCTGTTGAGGTCTCCCACTCCCCAACAGAATCTCCAGGCTCACTTCAAACGCTGTTCATCTAAACAGGTCCACAGTTGGATCCTTAGAACAAAATTAACCCCATCTGTTCCCATTCTGTACAACAGATTCCTTGCTCATAACAGTCCCCAGCTATTGTTATGAGAGTAATGGGATGTTAAGTCATGCCTCTCTGCTTTCATCTGTATCACAACCCACTAGACTTAAATCTGGTCAAGATCATATGGCTAATAAGTAATAGACTCACAATTCAAAATCAGGTCCTCAGACTTGCACTCCATGGCCCCCTACACTGCACCCCATGTGCCAGGCACCTGCTAGTCAGATACCTGAAACATCACTATGTCTCCTGACTAGGTAAAGAAAGGGTCAGCACTGAAAACAAGGGATTTAGCCTGACTCACTTTAAAAATTATTGTGAGAGAATATGACCAACAGCTACTGTGAGTGCAGTATTCTGTATGTAGAATCCACTCTACAAGGATGACTGCCACAGCCCCAAGCCAAGCACAGGATAGCAAACTAAAGGCAGAGAAGGCAAGGATGGAATATGTGGGGGGTAGAGGCGGGTCAGCAAAATGTGCCCTTATGGAGAGGGTTTTGGACACGATCTACTGCTGAGGGAGAACTGATGGGGTGGGGAAAGTGGGTGCTCTCCAGAGAATGTTACTGATTTCCTCTTAAAGGTGAACAAAGAAGTGTCCGGTCTGGCCAGGTCAGGCGCTGGCCCTAAAGCTAGGAAACTAAAGGATCTCAATGCAGAATGAAATGAGGAATACACCAATGCAGGCACATGCATCCTGTGAGAAGAGCTTGACAGTTGGAATAAATGATGATAAATTGCAATGTCAAGTAGCAGCCTCCTTAGCCACTATTTTCCAACACATGCATTTTAATGATCATTTTGTCTGAGCATCATTTGGGAACATTTGTCTAAGTGAGGCTACTCTGGACTAGCCAATACTAGGACACAATTAGAAAACTAACTTGATAACTTTCAGCTCCTATTCAAATATCCATCTTGATCCCACCACCAGCACCACTAATTAAATTGCCTTTATTCTAAATGTGAGAGCCCTGTCTAGTGCCCAACTGGCACAAGTATTACCACTCCAAATGGATCCTATCACCATGGACATTCTCAAAAGAAATGAAACCAAAAGACTTAAGGAAGTTGCAGTAAAGTATAGCCTCTTCATGCAAAGGTCCCCAGTGGAGATAGGAGAACCATGGGTTTGGTAGGTAGGGATCCCTAGATTCTGTCTCCCAAGCCTAAGAGTCAGTAGGTGCTCACCATATTCAGTGAGTTCAAGGAGGAATTCTGGGGGTACCATGCAAGAATTTAGGCTTGCTTGTGGATGAAGGATTCTTTTCATGAGGCTTTGCTGGTGTTCTGACTTCCTGTCTTGGGGATTCCACATTCGTTGCTCTTTAACTGGTACAGAATTCCTTTTCTAAGGCTTTGGGTTTCTGAGTGTTCCTGTGAGTGACCACCTTTGCTAGGCACACAGTCTTCACAGACTAGTGCTTACAAACACACATTTTCACTATACAATGAAAATCTATATGGCTATCCAGTGGTGGTCTGGAGAAGGAAATGGCAAACCAATCCAATATCTTTGTCAAGAAAATCCCAAATGGAATCACAAAGAGTCAGACATAAGTGAAATGACTGAACGATCTAATCCAGTGTTGGTCAGTTTGAAAGAAATCTCCTCCAACATCTCTCAAATATACCCCCTTCTCTCTTCGATCGGGGAATGGCTGGATGAATTATGGCAGAATAATGGGATGGAAAATCATTACACCATTAAGAAATTACAAAAGAGCTTGATTCACAGAAGCTTCATAGCACTTACATGATCTGATGCAAAAGGAGATGAGTAGAAACAGCAGAACAGTTTTAAACATTGTAAAGGAAAACAAGTAAGACAGATTGAAGAATTCTGGTCAATGGAATGACCAATCACAACTCCAGATGACTGATAATGAAGCATCTCTCTCACTTCTTAGATGAAAAGTGACAGACTATAATTGCAGAAATGTACATACTTTAAAAAAAATTGCCAATGTGGGGCAGCTAGGTGGCAAAGTGAATAGAACACCAGCCCTGGAGTCAGGAAGACCTGAGTTCAAATCCAGCCTCAGACACTTAACACTTACTAGCTGTGTGACCCTGGGCAAGTCATTTAACCCCAACTGCCTCACCAAAAAAAAAAAAAAAAAACAGAAGAAATTAGAAGGAAATTTAGCAAGGAACAGATACAGAGTCAAGTCAGTGGGAGCATGTATACCCTTAAGTGCTGAATGAATGAATGAATGAATGGCTGCCCTCTCCTTCAAGCCCATAAGCACATTTTCACCAACTGTCTTAGGCCTGGTACTTTAGGGGACAAAAGAAAAGGGGAAGTACCAATTAACACACAGAGCACCACCAAATAGCTTCAAAAGAAGTGCTGCTCATCAGAGGACATCACACAAACCTTGGGGCTGCTGGCTACCACTCTAGACCTCTACTGAGACCAGGAAAATCCCTCATGGGCCAATGGCCACTAAGAGGATTCCCATTCTAAGAGGTCTACATGGAAGCTCTCAATAAGCAACCACAAGCATACAGGAAAGAGTATTGCATCAGAGCCAAGAAGTCTGGGTTCCAATCCTGCCTCCTGACCTCTACTAGCTGTGTGTGTGTAAGGTCACACACTTAACATCTCTCAGACTCAGTTCCCTTTTCTATCAAATGCAGACAATAATAGCACCTGCCTCAGAGGATCAAATGGGATCTCATGTTTGCAAAGTGCTTTGCAAACCTTTCAGCACGATTGAACTGCTAGCTCTTATTGTTGTTGTTACTATTATTATTATTTAAAAGACAGCCTTTCAAACGGTGTCTTCATGGAAGGGTTTCTTCTTTACTAAGTTCTAGTCTTCTGAGGTTGGCTTCCCCTCCTTTTTGAAGAAATATGACTTAGAATAAGGGGCTTCCGGAGATACACCACTCAGAGGAAGGGAGAGGAATCCAAAGGACATAGCAGGACAGGATGGTGCCTAAGTAAGAGGGACGCTTCCTGCATGGGCCTCTCTCCTCAATGGGGTCAGAGTTTGAGAGCTAGAAGGGACCCTAGAAGTCACCTCGTCCTTTGCTGTTGTTGTCATTGTTCATTCATATGCAACTCTTCTGGACCTCATCTGGGGTTTTCTTGGAAGAGACAGAGAGTGGTTGGCCATTTCCTTTTCCAGTTCATTTTACAGATGAGGAAACTGAGGCAAACACGGTGAAGTGACTTGCCCAGGGTCACACAGCTAGTAAGTGTCTGAGGCCAGATTTGAACTGAGTCTTCCTATTTTCAGGCCTGGCACTCAACCCACTGTGGCACCACCTATCTGCCTTTACCCCCTCATTTTCCAGCAGAAGAAACTGGGGGGCTAGCCTAATGCAGCCCTTGGTGAGATGAAGCAACCCCAGGACTTCTCGGCACCTGGGGAGAGGGGACAGCATCAGGACTGTCCTGCCTCCAGGGTCATTCTTGGCACTACATCATGGGTCACACTGAAAGTTTCCAAATCTCCTTTGCAAAGACTGAAGCAGGAAACCTCTCAATGCTTTGCTAGGAGGGAGTTTGCAATTAAAGCAGTAATTATAGCCCTGGAGGCATTTTTTCCAGGAGTTCTTTGTTAAATCAGTGACCTTTCCTTTCCTGGTGGAAGAGAATCGATGGCCATGAAATCTCAGCGGGTGGCCCGTTCCTTAGGCAGTGGCGGCCAATTGCAAACAGCAGTAACGAATGTCAGTTGCAAACAGCACAAGGATGTCATTTGGAAACTGCATAATGTATGTCAATTGCAAACAGCGCAATGCTAACGGAGCTCAGGAGGGCAGTGAGGGCTGTCAAAGGGAGATTCCTCCGTCCCATCTGGTTGTTTCACATCATGTGTCCAGCGCTCCTGCTCTCTCTGTGTCCCTGCCCAGGACGCTGCCTCATTAGGGAATGAAGCAAATTAGCAGGATTAGACAGATGGGGGAACTGGACCATGGAGAACCCTTCCGTTCATGCAGTGACAATGAGCGCCAATGGGGAAGAGAACCATGGGCAGTAACGGGGAAAGAGAAAATACCGTTTCCTGTAGGGCTTCAGACTAAAGCAGTGGATCTGTAAACACGGGATTTGGGGAAGGCAATCAGAAAAGTTATGATTAAAAATCCCTCTGGTTAAAGCGCTTCTCCTTAACTCTCTCAAAATCATGCCTTCCCCAGCTGTCCAAATGCAACACAAATGTGTCTCTGGTTTGCAGAACTGACATCCAAGCTTATTTGATTCTTCTGAAACCCCACCCGGGTCACATTTCTCATCTTCCTATAAACCTTCAGGATTATGTTCAAGAAGAAACCCAATCGCCTTGGTTCAGGGTCACCGGTGAAATCCTCCTTGCCTGCCCACACTAGTCTGCTCTAGCCACTGGGACTGTTTTTCACCATCTTACTCCTGTATAATGCAACTTCTATTAAGTATCTGCATTCAGAGATGTTCAGGGAGATAGAGAGTTCAGATCAGACACAGTCTCTGCCCTTAAGAAGCATACCATCTCATAAGGAGCAAAAACCTCAAAAGAGGTAATAATAATGCATGGTATTACATCATTAGAGGTGGCCAACAAAGTACTCAGGCAGCTAGGTAGTTCAGTGGATGGAGTGTGCCCGAGAGTAAGGAAAAGTCATCTTCCCAAGTTCAAATCTGGCCTCACACCCTTTATCACTTATGTGACCCTGGGCAAGTCACTTCACCCCATCTGCCTCAGTTTCCTCATCTGTAAAAAATGAGCTAGAGAAGGAAATGGCAAGCACAACTATCTTTGCCAAGAAAATCTCAAATAGGGTCACAAAGATTCAGTTGTAGCTGAAATGATTGAACAACAACAACAAAGCAGTAATCCTGATAGCATCGTGTATTATGGTATTACAAATAGTAGTCACCTCTTTAAAATAGTTGCAGGATGAATGAATGTATGAAATATTTATTGAGCACTACAATGGTCATGGAACTTGGCTGGGTACTAAATGTGAATATATCATCTTCCAAACAAGACCATATACTTTAGGATGGCAGGGACAATGTCTGATATGATTTCTGTGCCCCACAGTGTTTGGACCTTATAAGTCATTTGGAACAACCCACTCATTTTATGGAGGAGCTAAGAGGCCCAGAGAGGTGACTTGTCAAAGTGCGTGGTAGAGGTGGGATTAGAACCCAGGCAAACCCAGTGCTTTTTACAAGACAGTAGGTGTTGGGTAAGTCTTCACTGCTAAGTTGGATGCCATGTCGGCAGCCCCACCCTGATGGCCTTGGCCAAATGTAGAAGAGCAGCTCCTCCTCAAGCAAGCACTGTTGTACATCGGCTCCTTTGTGTGACTTAAGAAGGTCACAGGCCATCAGAAGGAGAAACAGTTTGACTCAGTCATTGGGGAAATCCCTGGGGTTAGGTGAGGAAGAAACACATAATTCTCACCAGGAACAGGAGGCAGCAAAACTAGAAATGGGCGGAAAAGAGGTATAAACAAAGGCCAAGCCAGTCTGTTAACAAGAGGATTCACTGACACCCAAAGGAGCTAAAAGGGATGGGTGATGTGGTTAACTAGCAGTATTTCCAAAGATTGTCTGAAGCTCTAATTCCTCTGGCGGAGGGGATTCCTGGCAAAAAGACTCTTTCAAGCAGGTCAGATGCAGGAAGCCAAAGAGAGGTGTTGCAAAAATCAGGAGTACTTTGTCCAAACTCAAGTTGCTTTTAAAAGCCCTGCCCCACCTAAATCTGACACCCTGCCTG